>NW_017673124.1:0-20158 GCF_001879085.1 Nicotiana attenuata
ATTCCCAAAAACCCTGAGCAAGAGGAAATGATACGGAAGGTTAAGAGCTTAGAATAGTCATTCCGAAATATGCAGGGGCTCGGAGGACAAGTGAGTGTAGCCTACAAGGACCTGTGCCTGTTTCTTGATGTCCAGTTGCCAGCAGGATTCAAGTTACCCAAGTTTGACTTATATGATGGACATGGTGATCCGGTGGCCCACTTAAGGGGGTTCTGCAGCAAAATGAGGGGAGCTGGAGGAAGGGACGAGTTATTGATGGCTTACTTTAGTCAAAGTCTAAGTGGAGCAGCTTTGGAGTGGTACACACGACAGGATCATGCTCGATGGTACACTTGGGACGATCTGGCTCAAGCATTTGCATGTCATTTTCAGTACAATCTCGAAATTGTCCCGGACCGTCTGTCACTGACTAAAATGAGAAGAAGCCCGGAGAAAGCTTCAGAGAATATGGTTTCCGGTGGAGAGAGCAGGCAGCAAGAATCGATCCTCCAATGAAAGAGAGCGAGATGGTTGATTATTTCCTACAGGCTTTGGAACCCACCTACTATGGTCACCTGGTGTCAGCAGTGGGAAAATCTTTTAATGAGGTAGTGAAAATGGGAAGTATGGTGGAAGAGGGTCTTAAGTCGAACAAGATTATGAGCTATTCAGCAATCAAAACAACTACCTAGGCTATTCAGAGCGGCACTGGAGGAGTATTGGGAAAGATGAAGAAAGAAGAGGTTGCAGTAGTGCAATCGAGAGCTTGGTTCAGGGGTCCATCACCATATTATCACCAACCTCGCCCTCACCCCCAAACCTACCCACACACCCCATATGGCCCACCGGAGCACTATTACCCACCTCCTGTCCCCAATTTCTCTGTCCACCATGCCCAGACATACCCCCAACCTCCTACCCATGCACAATGGCGCGCAACCACCCCATAAAATAATTACCCAGCTCAAAACACCTACCCACCCCCAAGAACCAACAGAAATCCCACTGGAACCGGTTTTCGACCTAACCCTGCATTTAAGAATGATAAGCTGCAAAACAAGAAGACTTTCACTCCCTTGGGTGAATCTTTCACTAGCTTATACCATAGATTGAGACAGCTGGGCATGTTGAGTCCGATTGAACCCAAATTGCCAAATCCTCCCCCAAGGAATCTGGACCACTCTATGAGTAGTGAGTATTGCTCAGGTGCGCCGGGACATGACACAGAAAAATGCTGGCACTTGAAAACGGCCATCCAGGAGCTCATTGACACCCGCCGAATTGAAGTGCAAGCCCTAGAAACGCCTAACATCACCCAAAATCCATTGCCAACCCATCACGAGACCCATATGATTGAGCTAGTCCAAAAGGGAGAGCATAAGTAGCCTTCACAAACTGTAATGATGATCAGGGCTAGTGAGGAGAGATCAAATGAGAAATTAACAAAGGGGAGAGCATTGATCAAGGTAGAAGAAACAGTTAGCAAACCATTTGTAGTGATAAAGAAGGAGCTTTTGAGTAGTGTTGCAGAAAAACAAGAACCAGCTAAAGTGTTAGTGTCGGGGGCATCTGTCAAGCCCGTTGTGATTGTAAAAGGGGCTCGCACAGAGCCGGTTGTCATCAAGCCAGTGACTCAGTTACCAGAAATCAGTGAAAAGGCCGTCCCATGGAATTACGGCCAAGTGACAATGATGTATCAGGGGAAGGAGGTCAAGGAAGAAGTTTGTGAAGCCCATGGGCTGACTCGCTCAGGAAGATGCTTTGCTCCTGACGAGCTGAGAAAGGCTAAAATCACCAAAGATAATCCAGTACCAGTAAAGAAAGCTGTAACTGAAGAAGAGGTAGAAGAATTCCTGAAGAAGATGAAGGCACAAGATTATTCCATTGTAGAACAGTTGAGAAAGACCTCGGCACAGATCTCATTGCTATCATTACTGATCCACTCAGATGAGCACCGCCAGGCATTGATGAAAATCTTGAATGAAGCCCATGTTCCTGATAAGATTTCTGTGAACCATTTAGAGAAAATAGCAAACAAGATTTTTGAGGTCAACAGGGTTACGTTTTCTGATGATGAGCTGCCTTTGGAAGGCACTTAACATAATAGAGCACTCTACCTCATGGTGAAATGTGAAGACTCTGTGGTCACCCGGGTGCTAGTTGATAACGGGTCCAGTGCAAACATTTGCCCTCTTTCCACCCTGGAAAAATTAAAAGTGGAAAGTGAGAGAATCCACAAAAATAGTATTTGCGTGCGAGGATTTGATGGAGGAGGCAAGGACACACTCGGGGATATAGTGTTGGAACTGACGATAGGTCCGGTTGAATTCACTATGGAGTTCCAGGTGCTCGACGTGGCCGTCTCTTACAATCTCTTGTTAGGCCGACCCTGGATCCATGCAGCAAAGGCAGTGCCATCTACCTTGCACCAGATGGTTAAATTCGAGTGGGACCAGCAAGAGATTGTGGTGCATGGGCAAGATAGCTCCTGTACTCTGGGTGGTGCCATTGTGCCTTTCATAGAAGCTGAGGATGACAAAGGTCCATGGGTTTATCAAGTCTTTGATACGGTATTGGTTGAAAAGATCCCGGAAGGGAAGTGTATTCCTGTGCCAAAGGTAGCTGCTGCATCCGTCATGGTTGCGTCGGAAATGCTGAAGAACGGATTTGTACCTGGAAAAGGCTTGGGTGCTTCTTTACAAGGCATCGTACAGCCCGTATCCCTTCCTGCAAACCTGGACACTTTTGGTTTAGGCTTCAAGCCCACTGCTGCAGACATAAGGCGAGCTAGAAAAATGAAAAAGAAAGCATGGACCCTTCCAAAACCTATTCCCCGCCTTTCCCGTTCCTTTGTCAGGTCTGGTACTAAGAAGCACCTAGCAACAGCAATGCCCAGTGGTGTGGTTGATCCCGACAAGGAGCTGATTGAGAGGTTTGAAAAGCTGTTTGATGAGGTGAATGTATTGGAGGCCGGAGAGGGTCCAAGCAAGGTAGATGTTCAGTTCGTGGGGCCCCAAGCAAAGCTTAACAATTGGGAAGCAACTCCCCTTCCTACCCGGAGAGAGTCTTCGTAGTTAGTTTTGGTTTCCTTTCAGTTTAATCTTGATTATTTCCAAGGTTGTAATTCGGATGCTATGTTCCGTCCGTTTGGATGAGTTAAACCTTGTTATCTTAAATATTAATGAAATGCAATTTTCCTCATTTTTCATTCCTAATAGTTTTTATTTTTGTCTTTATTTTCTTCTTGTACAGTCGCTTTTACGCTGGTTTCAATGATATGTCATGCACGAGGAGTCTTCAGCCCAGTCTTAAATGCCAATCTAACTCAGACATAATAATACAAGAAATTGAGTGTGATGATGAAATAGAATATGATGATGAGGAAGATTTTGAGGAAATCAGTAAAGAATTAAGCCATTTTGAAGAAAAACCCAAACCTAATCTGAATGACACGGAGGCAATCAATTTAGGGGATCAGGAGAATGTGCGGGAAACGAAAATAAGTGTCCATTTGGAACCACAGCTCAGTGAAGAGATAATTAAAGCATTGTTTGAGTACAAAGATGTTTTTGCGTGGACATATGACGACATGCCGGGTTTGAGCACCGATTTGGTGGTCCACAAATTGCCCACTTATCCAGCATGCCCTCCTGTCAAGCAGAAGCTAAGGAAATTTAAAACAGACATTAGTGTGAAAATCAAGGAAGAAGTTACCAAGCAGTTTGAGGCAAAGGTCATCCGGGTCACGGGGTATCCCACCTGGTTAGCCAATGTTGTCCCTGTGCCGAAGAAGGATGGAAAGACCAGAGTGTGTGTAGATTACCGTGATCTCAATAAGGTATGTCCAAAAGACAACTTCCCACTACCAAATATCCACATATTGATCAACAATTGTGCCAAACATGAGATTGGTTCCTTCGTGGATTGTTATGCGGGCTATCACCAGATTTTGATGGATGAGGAGGATGTGGAAAAAATGGCATTCATCACGCCTTGGGGAACGTATTGTTATAGGGTCATGCCATTTGGGTTGAAGAACGCAGGGGCAACGTATATGAGGGAGATGACAACCATGTTCCATGACATGATATATCGGGAAATTGAGGTCTATGTAGACGACGTGATCATAAAGTCGAGGAAACAATGTGACCATGTCAAGGACTTGAGGAAATTCTTCTAGAGACTCCGCAGGTACAACCTCAAACTTAATCCAGCAAAGTCTGCGTTTGGAGTCCCATCTGGAAAGTTATTGGATTTGTGGTAAGTCGGCGCGGTATTGAGTTAGACCCGTCCAAGATCAAAGCCATTCAGGAGCTACCGCCGCCAAGGAACAAGAAAGAGGTGATGAGTTTGCTTGGCAGGTTGAATTACATCAGCAGGTTCATTGTCCAGCTCACAACGACTTGCGAGCCCATCTTTAAGCTGCTAAAAAAAGATATTGCGGTCAGATGGACGGATGAATGTCAAGCAGCATTTGACCAGATTAAGGAGTATTTGGCTAGTCCACCTATGTTGGTCCAACCGGAGCCGGGAAGACCCTTGATCCTTTATCTGACAGTTTTGGATAACTCTTTTGGGTGTGTACTGGGGCAGCATGACATCACAGGAAGGAATGAGCAGGCAATTTACTACCTCAGCAAGAAGTTCACATCATATGAGCTGAAGTACACTCAACTTGAGAGGTCGTGTTGTGCCTTAACCTGGGTAGAACAGAAGTTGAAACATTACTTGTCAGTATATACCACCTATCTCATCTCTCGGTTGGACCCGTTGAAGTATATTTTTCAGAAGCCCATGCCCACAGGGAGGCTGGCGAAATGGCAAATCTTGCTTACGGAGTTTGATATTGTCTACGTGACCCAGACTGCAATGAAAGCACAAGCGCTGGCTGATCATTTGGCCGAGAATCCAGTAGATGAAGAATATGAACCTTTGAAAACATACTTCCCTGATGAGGAGATAATGCATGTTGAAGAATTAGAACAAGTCGAGAAGCCAGGATGGAAACTGTTCTTTGATGGGGTTGCCAACGCCAAAGGTGTCGGGATAGGAGCAGTACTGATTTCTGAGACAGGGCAACACTACCCTATTACTGCTCAACTTCGTTTCTATTGCACCAATAACATGGCTGAATACGAGGTGTGTATCTTAGGTTTGAGATTGGTCAGCGGAAGTTTGAAGTAGGGCAATTGGTGTTGAGGCGTATCTTACCTCATTGGGCTGAGGCAAAAGGAAAGTTCGCCCCGAACTGGCAGGGGCCATTTGTTGTAACCAGAGTGTTGTCCAATGGCGCATTATATTTGACAGATGTGGAAGGAAAATGTGTAGAAATGGCTATCAACTCTGATGAAATCAAGCGATACTATGTATGATTTCTTGGTTTAATTGTACTTTATTGTATTTGGCATATTTTTGAGATTGAAATGACGAAGGCATTTTGTTCTGCTATCCAAACACTTTATCCTTTGTTATCCCTTTAAGCCTCATTTACTTTCTTTCGTACCCCTCTTTCGGAATCAATAACAACTCGGAAGCTCGAGCAAGGAAAATCAGTGAAGAAACAAGAAAACATAGTCCAATGAAAAGAAAAAAAATATAAAAGGCCAAAAGGAAGGAAAAAGAGAAAAATAAAAAAAAACAAAAAAGAAAGAAAATGAAATGAAAAGAAAGAAAAGAAAGTAGAAGAAAAGGAAAGATTGCAACAACAAAGTAATTTCTATGACCTGAACTACGTTTGACTTGATCCCGAAAGGGTACGCAGGCAGCCTCTCCCTGAGGTTCAGTCACATCAAAACAAAATCCCAAAAGTCCCCACGAAAGAAACTGGGGCAGCAGTTATGGTTGTGCAAGAAAGTTGATTCCGAAAGTTGTAGTTGTGAACCCATATTGAATGGTTTTAGAGCCTTTGATACCCTTTCTTTCTAACCCTATCCAAAAGTCTGCATTACGATCCAAAGAAAGACCTTTTGATCAATCTTCAGGAAGTGCCAATACGAGCAAGTAAAAGTGATTCACGTCAGAGGCAACACTCCGGTGCAAGAAAAAATGATAAAAATGAGAGAGTCTTATTGGTGAAAACCCTCACGGGGAACGTAAGGTGAGGTGAGTCGAGAGAAATAAAAAATGAGAGAGTCTTATTGGTGAAAACCCTCACGGGCACCGTAAGGCGAAGGTGAGTTTTTCAGACAGGCAAATGAGATGCATCTGTGGTCAAAAGCTGCTCAAGACGTTGCAGGACGAGCAAGATTTGGGTTTGGGTGAAAATCAGGTTGTGAAAGTCCGGAACAACAAATGTGGCAAACGAAAGTTGATTGGTTAGATAGACTGGGCTGGTCAATCCAAATGCATGGCATACTCAATGGTACCAGCTGTTCCACTCAGATAAGTCTCATTCTCTTCTTTCTTCATTATAAATCATCCGTTCTCGGATTCTCTTTATCCTTAACCCTCGAGGTCGTTGCATTTCATTCTTTCGAGGTCTATCTTTAAGATGTTTCAGTGTCAGTTCTATTCGAAACAAAAGGAAGGAATGTCAAGGCTAACTACCAGCTTCCTAGTTGTACAGACAGGGCCAGAGTATATCAAAGATGTCAAAAAGCAAAGTAAGTCATAAAGGACCACTGGAAGTGTCATCGGTGAATTAATCGATAATTGTGGGGAAGAAGCGAAATTTCAAAAGAGGGGTCAGAAACACAAAAACAACAATATGGGATAGAACACTTGGGTCATCAGAGTCAAGGGGTTGAAATTCGGTCAGGAAGTCGAGGGGAATCAAGGCAAGGCCAGGAAAGTGGGACGGGGTGAAGCCCAGCAGCAGGGATGTACCTAGCAAGAATGCCAGCAACTAGCCACCATTTTTAAAATTGACAAGATTTTTCTTTGATTGAAACAGGGGCAGAAATTTCGTTCATTTCGGAGAAACCCTCCGTAAGGAAAGGTAGCACCCAAACAGGTATGACTGGAAACTCTCAGGACCCTCCTGGAAAATGGGACTTAGTTTAAATTTCAAAACAATCATGAGTAGCATAATTTAGCACAAATGAATCTCAAAGAACATAAGTTGGTTTCAAAGTTAATTAGGAGTTTTCAGGACCCTCCTGGATAATGGGACGCAGTTTTAAGGTCTGCTTAGATAACAAAATATAGTGGAAGTCGTACCTTTAGTAGATATAGCTTAGGTTAAAAAATGTCTTTTAATTAGAAGTTGTCAGGACCCGCCTGGATAATGGGAAGTAGTTTAAGACCTTTTAGACAACAAATGTAGTGGGAGTAATACCTTTAGAAGATATAGCTTAGGTTTGTAATTGTTAGGAGTTATCAGGACCTTCCTGGATAATAGGACTTAGCTTTCACATTCTTGGTAGAATAATTCAATTTAACACTCACATCTGTACCCCGTCACCAAACTGGGGCAGGAAATGTTCTTTGTTTTCTTTATTTGTTGCAGTCAGGAGCCCACCTGGAGAACAAGGGAATACGTTTTCCAGTTTCAGCAGTCAGGAGCCCACCTGGAGAACAAGGGAATGCTTTTCAAGCTTCAACAATCAAGAGCCCACCTGGAGAACAAGGGAATACTTTTCAAGCTTCAGCAATCAGGAGCCCACCTGGAGAACAAGGGAATACTCTTCAAGCGTCAGCAGTCAGGAGCCCACCTAGAGAACAAGGGAATTACAATTAAAATTATATCCTTTAATTTTTAATATTTGATAACATGATGTGCCCAGCCACCACACTGGGGCAGAAATTTTCTTTGTTTGTCGGTTTTGTCGAAGTCAGGAGCCCGCCTGGAGAACAAGGGGATACTTTTCAAGCGTTGCAGTCAGGAGCCCGCCTGGAGAACAAGGGAATACTTTTCAAGCTTCATCAATCAGGAGCCCACCTGGAGAACAAGGGAATACTTTTCAAACATCAGCAGTCAGGAGCCCACCTGGAGAATGCAGGCATATATTTCAAATCTTAGCGGTCAAGCATCACTCGGACGAATGGCAAAACATCCCCAATCACAATGCAAGGCAACAACGCAAGAATTCCAGTGGACGAATACAAGTTCAAGGCAACACAATGAGCAAGTTAGAAGACATAGATAGGACATTTTGTAACTCATAGCTTAGGCTAGCTTCTTTTTATTTTGACACGGTGTAATAAGGAGGCCAGCGAGCAGTAGCAGCAGCAACAGCAGTGAAATCATAGCTCCTGGTAGTCCCAGCTACCAAACCTTCCCGAACTACACTGACCTGATTCCTTTTTAGCCAAGGATATGTAGACAACCTCCGAAGCAGGGTGCGGTCAAACTTTTCAAAATGATTCACCCGGAATATTCAAACGGGCAAAAATCGCTCGTTTCCGCTCACTTATCTTTGCACGGAAACCCTTCATGTTCCCGAGCAAAGAGGGGAAGCTGTGAGCACGTGATTTTTGCCCTATATGAATTACTCCCATAAATTCAAAACAAAATAACTTCTTTTCATTATTTGCAATTTTGTGGATTTTGTGGCATTTTTCTATTAATTGTTTGCATTTATCTGCCCATGTTTATTTTATTTACTTCATAAAAAATACAAAAAATACTTGGCATGTGCATTTAGGATTTAACTTCGCATTTTAGGATTAATTAGAAAATCAATTGTTTCATAAAATGGAAAAATCACAAAAATAGTGTAGTTTGCACTTTTAATTTTAACTCTTATTTTTAAGTAGCTTTCCTTTTAATTTGTTTAGTCAACTATCATTTAGGGTTAATTAGTGATTTTGTTGAGTTAATTAGTTTCTTAGAATTATATTAGGATTTGTATTAGTTATGAAAAATAAAGGAAAAAGAAAAAGAGTAGAGTAATTAAAAGAAATTAGGAAAAGAAATAAAAACAAAAAGAATTGGAAACAAAAGAGTGCAACCAGCTTTGGGCCCAGTGTGTTAGTCTTATAACTAGCCCAATTCATTTCCCTGAGACCCATTAAACCGGCCCAAGTCCACCCCAAACCCGGTCCAATGTTCCCCACCCTCAAAACGGCACCGTTTGGTTCCAGTTAATCTCGGCCCTCGATTCTTTTGATCCAACGGACGAGAACTGCATAGGTTTTGTGATATAAATATGTCCTAACACTACCTTACCCCCCTCAGACCCCCTCACCCTCCCATCTCTATCACCTGTTCATCAGAACCTTATCCTCGCCGTCCTCCGCCGTTTGCCGCCGGCCGGAAATCGCCTCCGCCGGCGGCGATCATCCAATAAGCCCCAAAATTACACTGTTGCTTCTCCTTCACCTCCCCATCTCTAATCCACCATTAGATTTCCTCAAAACCCTCCCAAACTGCTCGAATATGCAAAACCCTATGCACACGGCGGCGCCGCCACCCAAACATTACAAAATTCACACCCCAACCTTGCTTTCCCTTCCCCATACCTATACCACACTCTATTTTCCAAAAAATTCCCTCGTATCGCCTCAGATTATGGAAACCCTAGCCCGCCGCCCCTAAACTCCACCACCTCAAGTTGGCGGTGTCGGCCTCAACCACTCCAAAATCAATACCTGAGGCCCTTTGCCTCCCCACATGATTAAATCCTGTACTAGTTCTCCTCAAACACCCCTGAAACCTATCGAATCTCGAATTTAGTTTAACCCTAAAATCCAAAATTTCCAGTTGAAGTCTTCGTCAAGGTTTTGGTTCCGTTATGAGGTTATCTATGTGTTTTTGGTTAAAAACACATGAATAGCCTCAGATTGAATCAGGATATGACATGCTGAAGATCCTTGCTGATTTCTGTCCGGTCATTTCGCTAGGTATTTCCTCCATCTCGTTTTCTTTGATGTAATTTCGTCTATTCCTCCATCTCTTCTTTGAGTCTATTATCTGTTTGATCAGCTTGTGTTCCTCCAATAAGTCAACTAGTTTTGGACTAATTTAGGACTTTGTTTAGGCTTGACTAACTGTCCTTCATGATTAATTGATTTAGAAATTGTAGGGTTTTAATTCATTCTGTTTTCGTTTTAGTTTTTGGTTTAATTTTGTTATATTTTTCTAGTTTGATTTTGTGTTTGGTTTTGATCAAATAATCCATGATTGCTGCTGATAATCTGATTTTAGTTTCAATTGCCATCACTTGTCAGTTATTGATTCTCAGATTTAATTTCACGATTAGTTGAATTGTTTAGTTAGTTCAATTTTTAATTGTTGGATTGGCTATAGCTGATAGTATGTAGGTATGGTGAAAGGGTTGGGGTTTTAGTTGAGATAAGGTTAGTAATTTCAGGGTATTCAGGGGGTATTTTGGGCAAATAAATTAGACATGAATGCTGTAGATTAGATTAGAAGTCCCCAGAATCTTCTAGAATGGGGCTCAAGTTTAGATTTCAGTAGTTTAGGATAGTAACTTGGGTAACAAGTTAAAAATAAGAGGATTAATCTGAAAATAAAATAGGGACTAAAAAGAAAATTGAAAATTTGAGGGCTGCCCTCATTTTGCCTATAAAAAGGCATGTCAATGCCTTAGAGAACAAGTTTTTGGAACCTCTAAACTTCCCCCCAAAAAAAAATCCTATAGCTAAAATTCGAATTTCAGATTCAAAGCTAGATCTGGAATTTGAAATCTCCTTTAGATCCAAAACTTCTCAGAAAATCAAAAAAAAAATAACAAAAATTCAAAAACACTGTTACATTGAATCCCTTAGATCATTTTCATCATTTTTATCAATTGTTCTGAATCCTTAGCCTAGTTTGAAGAAGAGGATAGCTGGAGAGTTCTGGTGTTTGATTATTGATGTGATTGAGTTTTTTTCTGGGTCAATTTCAACTTTGTTTTGATAAATCAAGCTCGTTTGGTCAATTGTTGGTGTTGTAGTTTCCTCCACTCATTTCTGGGTTGATTTTGGATAAAATTTGTTGGGCTTTTGAACTTGAATCTAAGTTGTCGTTTGACTGCCTGCTCATTGCTGCTGATCCTCACTTGTTTCACATTCTATTTTCCAGCTTCCAGGTACTTGTCTCGACTTTGAATGATGTATGCAATTTCAAGCTAAACGTAGCTAAATTGGAAGAGAAATCGAAGTGCTAGCAGTTTTTCTCTCCTGCCTTAGTTCGCATGCAGATCGTTTTATGTTCCTTTTGAATGTTAAGTCATGTTAGATATGTGATAGTAATATTGAGATTTGAAGAATTAGAACTTGTTATAATTTGTATAATTTGGACTGATTAGGACTATTTGAACTCTTAAGCTTGTGATGTTTTATTTAGTGATAGTTGTAGTACCAAATCGTTTAATATCATTTAGTGATATTTCAGTTTAATTTGGCTGATTTTGCTTTCATTGAAACGTTAGGCACTTGAAATTGAGTTGGAAATCATAGAATGCTTATGTAATTGATATTTGGACTGTTTCAAAAATCAAGTGTATCCTGACTGCCTCTTCTCTGTTGTGATGTGAATAAAGTCATTGTACTTAGTTAGGAATTAACATTAGAGTCAATGTACCCAGACTGGAAATTATTATTCTGGCTTAGCATCATTCAAATTAGTAACTACGTCTAGAACCAATTGTTCAATGCACAAACATCATATTGACCATCTAATACACCTCATTTGCTAGCTTATAGGTTCAAACTTGTATAAGTCCGTTTGCTAGGTCTATGCTTCTTTGTGTTAATTTGAAGGTTCAGTTTTGGAAATTAAAATTCCCACTAGGACTGGGCATCGAGTTGGCCTTAGGAATTGAGGTCTCAAAGTACTTCTGCCCAGATATTCGTTGGGCCAGTCGTAAGCCCAAAATGCTGAAAGCTTTTTCCTACTGGTCCGTTCTTCTACTCACGTCGCCAAGGCTGATGCAGTCCCCTTTTTCATGGGTTGACCTTGAAGCCCACTCCATTAAGGCTATTCTTGGGCTGTTTCCAATGAATATTCATTTATCAATGCTAATTAATTAAGGCTTCTGCTTTTTTAGAGACAAATAAAAATAGAAAACCATAGTTGCTTTAGGTCTGCCCTTTAAATACTAAAATGAGATGAGCCTCGCTAAACAGAACACATAAATTGCGGGGCCCTCGATACATGGTTGTATTAAAATACATAGATTTCGGGATGGGCCGTTTAGCAAATTTCACGGCCTTCCCCAAAGGTAATAACGCGTTAGTCTCTTTAGGCGCGTATTTTAATAACATTACCTCCCTAAACTCGGGTGCACATTTATGTGACCTAAATCCAAATCTCAACGAAGTCGAAATGTGTCAACAACCACGGGTGCATTTATGTGACGTGTTTCGAGACACATTTTCACGACGTTGCAAATTCTCGTTAAAATAATAATAAAAGTGGTTTACGATTAAAAAGCACATAAGCTAAAACATGTTTTGAAATCAGATAAATAAGCCAAATATGATAGTTGAGCGACCGTGCTAGAACCACGGAACCCGAGAATGCCTAACACCTTCTCCCGGGTTAACAGAATTCCTTACTCGAATTTCTGGTTCGCGGACTGTTAATAGAGTCATAATTTCCACGGTTCGGAATTCAACCGGTGACTTGGGACACCATTAATCTCCCAAGTGGCGACTCTGAATTTTAATAATAAATTCCGTTCCGATTATCTTTTAAGTGAAAAAACTCCTTTACACCCTGCGGGTGTAGGAAAAAGGAGGCGTGACAATTGTTTTATACATTTATGTAAAGAGGATTAATCTTTGTCTACTGCTCTGCGTTAATCTTATGATTTAGGTACATCCTTAATTACTCATTCTTGTAATAATAAGAGCCTCATTATTGACGACATCTTTTTTCTCTAATTTTAAAGTAAGTGTCCAAAAAAAAATAACATGTCCATTGAAGATACTTAAAAGTCGAAAAGTTAATATTTAAAAATCATAACGACCCTTTTACGATGAAAGTTTGATTAAGTCTACTGTGTACTTGTTTGATGTGCATGTCATAGCTGTTTTAAACAAACAAAGAAAAATAAAAAGTAATCCACATAAGTCAAGTTCGTTATGGTAAGTGTGATGACCCGAAAGGTCGTATTTTGTTTTTGAACTCAATTTGCGCTTTTAAGCCTTAAAAATATTATTTTTACCCTTCTCAATTTGCGTGCATAGTCCGGGCGTATTTCGGAGAAGCTTTTATGTTAAAAGTTGTTGACTTCGGTAAACATTTTTGGTAAACGGACCCGAATTCGTGTTTTGACGGTCCAGGTGGGTCCATATTATTATTTGGAACATGGGCGTATACCCGGAATCAAAATCGGAAGTCCCTAGCCCGAGATATTGGACTTTGTCGAAATTTGAAAGTTAAAGACTTAGTGAAATGGAATTGTTTGACCAAGGTTTGAGTTTTTGGATATCGGGTCCGTATTTTGGTTCCGGAACCCGGTATAGGTCCAATACTCCATTTATGACTTGTCTGTGGAATTCGGTGAGAAACGGAGTTGGATTGACGTGATTCAGACGTCCGGTTGAGAAATTAGATGTTTGAAAGTTTTCTTGAAAATTTCATTTGATTTGGTGCTATATTTGTAGTTCTAGGTTTTATTTTGGAGATTTGATCACGTGAGCAAGTTCGTATAATATTTTTAGACTAGTGTGCTCTTTTGGTTTGGATCCCCAAAGGCTCGGGTGAGTTTCGAATAGGCTACGGAGTGAAATTAGACTTGGAAGAATTGCTGGTGTATCTGATATTGTTGCAGGCCTCTGATCTTGCATTTGCGACCTCTGAGGGGTTCACATTTGTGAGCTTCTCATCACAAATGCGAAGAGAAGTTGGGCCATCAGTTTTCGCATTTGCAAAAGATACTTCGCATTTGCGAAGCATGTCTAGGAAGGGCATTGATCGCAAATGCGATCATCGGGTCGCATTTGCGGAGGTTCAAGTTCACATTTGCGGAGGATCAAGTCCGCATTTGCGAACTTTTCTTCGCATTTGCGAAGGCAGCAAGAGTGTGAAGGGCTTCGCAATTGCGATCGCTCCATCGCATTTGTGGGCGGCATTTGCGACATCTGCAGCTGGTAAAACTTAACTTAGACGGGATTTTTGCTCATTTCTCAAAATTTTCAAAACCTAAAACACAAGAGGCGATTTTCAAAAGAACTTTTCTTCCCCAAATCATTAGGTATGTGATTCTAAGCTAGTTGTTTTCAATCTTTCACTACATTTCACAATATTTCAACCTAAAATCTAAGGTTTTCATGGCGGAATCGGGGATTTTTGGGTAAAAACTAGGGATTTGATAAATTGGGGATTTAGACCTCTAATTGAGGTCGGATTTCAAAACCAATTATATATCCGGGCTCGGGGGTGAATAGGTAATCGGGTTTTGATCCGAATTTCAGGTTTGGACCAAGCGGGCCCGGATTTTGACTTTTGTTGACTTCAAAAATGACCTACATTGAATTCTTTGCAATCTCGGGTAGTTCCTAAGACTTTACTTGAATCGTTTGGTCTGTACTTTGCTAGATTCTACTTGTTTGGAGGCTCGTTTGAGAGGAAAAGCCGTGGTTGAGGTTTGAGTTTTGCCATTGGAGCTAGGTAAGTGTCGTGGTTAAAGTTTGCTTGAGGGATTAGGTCTTACTTGCCTATTTGCTACGTGGGTGTCACGACCCATTTTCATAATAGGTCATGATGGCGCCTAACACCGTTGTCAGGCCAGCCGATGCGGAATGTGATTAAGTACTCATTTTACTTTAGCTAAAGACAGTTATACTAGATTATCGGATTTAAAGATAAGACCAGTAAAGTTCATAAAGTTCTAAAATAGCAATACAGCCCCAAAAATAAATGTCTACTACTGTGTGTGCCAGAACCTGGTGTCACAAGCTACGGGCGACTAGTAGAATATACACAAAAGAATGATACACTATCCTACTGTCCGAATCAGGATAGACAGAAACAAAAAAAATACAAGAGAGGACTTCTTCGGCTGCGGATCGGCATGAGAGAGAAGCATCTCACCGTAGAAGTCCCCAAGTGGTGCTCACTAATGCGCACCGGGATGATGTCCAAATCCACCTGCCTCAAATCCTGTACATTTAAGTACAGAAGCGTAGTATGAGTACTTAAACCACATGTACTCAGTAAGTATCCCGACTAATCTCGAAGAAGTAGAGACGAGAGGTCGACTTGATACTTACTAAGGTCAAGATAATATAATAATAAAGTGAGATATACAGCATGAAGAATTTCTAATAACACAAGTTTAAGAGAAGAGTCACATTCATGTTCTTGACATAATTAAGCTACCAGTTGTCCCTTTTTCATATTAAACAAGTGATCACGTCATATCTAAATGAAAGCATATAAATCATGCACAATCATGCCGAGGTCGACGGCCCGCTCCAACAGAAAATAAATTGTGCACTGTCGAGGGTCGAGCAGCACGAACCATAGATGCATCTATTATCACCGAGGCGATCGGACCGATCCATAATCATCAAGAAAATATCAAGAAAAGCACATAAGGCTCAATTACATACAAGGGAATTCCTACCAAGGCTCAACAAACTCATACGTCCACCTTTCATTTCCTCAAGTCTCTAGCAAATCAAAATGATCATATTGGCAATTTAAAATAAGAGATATTTCCCAATTAGACATGACGTGGGTCCTAAACTACCCAAACAATTATCATTATAGTAGCTACGCACGGACTCTCGTCACCTAGTACGTACGTAGCCCCCGCATTTAACAACAATTACTCATTGATAATCCTATGGGGACAATTCCCTCTTATGAGGTTAGAAAGGAGACTCACCTCGCTCCAAAGTGCACTTCCAATGTCCAAGAACGAGCCCAAGTCCTTAATTCGAAGCCGGACAATCCCAAACTAATCAAACGAAGTAAGAACTAGTAAATAAAGGCTTACAAGGTTGAATTCTAGCTATTTAAGCAATTTCCTAACCATTTACACAAGTTTCCTAAATTCCGACCCAGGGCCCACATGCCCGGACTCCGAGATTTTTCGAAGGAAGTTGTTCTCTATCACCTAAGGATCACAAATATATGATTTCTAGTTCACTACATGGCAAATCATGTGATAAAACCATAGTTTTCATTAAACCCTAGGTCTAGCTCAAATCCCTTGATTTTACCTAATTTTTAGTGTTAAATCTACCTAATGTTTATGTATTTGAACTAAAAATGAGTGGGTATTATTTACCTTGCAATGTTATGTTGAAACCTCCTCTTTGGAATCACCAAAATCGCCTAAGTGTTGAGAGTAATGTGGAAGAAATGAGTTTGGGTTCGTATTAACGAACCCTTCTGCCCCCAGTTATTTTCGCCTCTGCGGAAGTATTTCCGCTTCTGCGGAATTTGGCCGCTTCTGCGGTCTGGGGGCCGCATAGGCGGAATCGCTTCTGCGGTCCCTGGGCCGCTTTAGCGGTTTCCCCTGGCCTGCCCCTTCTCCGCTTCTGCGAACTAATGACCGCATCTGCGGTCCCGCTTCTGCGGTCCAAGAACCGCAGATGCGGTTATGACAGAAGCAGCAAGCTTCAGTCATTTTCCAAATTCTAACTTCACTCGAGCCTCGCTCGTTTGACGCCCGAGGCTCCCGTGCCCCGCCCGAACATACCGACAAGTCTGAAATCACGAGGCGGGCCTACTCGAACCCTCGAAACACTCAAAACAACGCTAAATCGAGGAATCAACCCCAAAACCAAATGAATCAAATCGTTGAACTTCAAGTTCTTAATTCTCCTCCAACGGGTCAAAACGCCCTTAAACTACTCGGATTGACACCAAATTTTACGGGTAAGTCTTAAGTGATATTTCGGACTTGTACCAAGTTTCGGAATCGAAATCCGAACCCGATACCTAGGAAAACAATGATTTCTTAGTTTATTTAAACCTTTGAAACTTTAACTTAACAATTTCACATAAAAATTCATTACTCGGGCTAAGGACCTCGGAATTCGATTCCGGGCATACGCCCAGGTCCCATATTTTCCCACGGACCCTCAGGAATTGTCAAATCACGATTCCGGGTCCGTTTCTCCAAAATGTTGACTGAAGTCAAACTTGATCTTTTTAAAGAACCTTAAAGAAGCAACTAGACTTATTCTTGCTCAAAACTCTTCTAAATTCCGAACCACCCGTCCCCGCAAGTCATAAATTAGCTAAAGCAAGTGCGGGAAGTCTTCTTTAAGGGAACGGGGTTCAAACCTCATAATGCCCTTCATTGGCGAGACTTTCAAGAGAACCTTCTCGCCATCGTGAATGATACATCACGTGCCTTCTGATCCGCGTAACTCTTCTGCCTGGACTGAGCTGTGCGGAGCCTCTCCTGAACCACTTTACCTTATCGAAGGCATCCTGTACCAAATCTGTGCCAAGTAACTTAGCCTCACCGGGGTCAAACCACCCAATAGGAGAACGATAACGCCGACCATACAATGCCTCATACGGGGCCATCTCTATGCTGGACTGATAGTTATTATTGTATGCAAACTCCGCCAAGGGCAAGAACTGATCGCACTGCCCTCCAAAGTCGATCACACATGCTCTAAGCATATCCTCTAAAATCTGAACAGTCCGCTCCGACTGCCCGTCGGTCTGAGGATGGAATGCCGTGCTGAGCTCTACGCGAGTCCCCAACTCACTCTGAACAGCTCTCCAGAAATGGGAAGTTAACTGAGGGCCTCTGTCCTATATGATGGAAACCGGTACACCGTGCAACCTGACTATCTCCCGAATGTAAATATGAGCATATCTCTCCGCCGTATAGGTAGTCGCCACCGGAATGAAGTGGGCCGACTTGGTCAACCTATCCATAATAACCCACACTGAATCAACCTTCCGCTGAGTCCGCGACAACCCAACCATGAAATCCATGGTAATGCGTTCCCACTTCCATTCCGGAATGGGCATCTGCTGAAGTAGGCCACCTGGCCTCTGGTGCTCATATTTGACCTGCTGGCAATTCAAACATCTAGCAACATACTCCACTATGTCCTTCTTCATCCTCCGCCACCAGTAGTGCTATCTCAAGTCACGATACATCTTCGTGGCACCCAGATGGATGGAATACCTCGAACTGTGGGCCTCCTCTAGAATCCTCTCTCTCAAACCATCAACATTAGGAACACATACACGGCCCTGCAGCCGTAACACACCATCCTCGCTAATAGAGACCTCCTTGGCACCTCCCTGAAGTACCGCCTCTCTGAGGACCGCCAAATGTGGATCATCGAACTGTCGGGCCTTAATCTGCCCCAATAACGAAGACTGAGCAACCACACATGCTAGAACTCGGTTGGGCTCCGAAATGTCCAACCTCACAAGTCTGTTAGCTAAAGACCGGATGTCCAAAGCTAATGGTCTCATCTCGGCAGGAATGAACGCCAAGCTACCCATACTCTCCGCCTATCTGCTCAAGGCATCCGCGACCACATTCGCCTTACCTGGATGATAAAGAATGGTAATGTCATAATCCTTTAGTAGCTCAAGCCACCCGCGTTGTCTCAAATAAAGATCTCTCTGCTTGAACAAATGCTGCAAGCTGCGATGGTCGGTGTAAACCTCACATGACACACCATACAAATAATGCCTCCATATCTTGAGAGCATGGACAATCGCTGCCAACTCTAGATCGTGCACAGGGTAATTCTTCTCATGAACCTTCAGCTAACGTGAAGCATATGCAATAACTCGCCCCTCCTGCATCAATACACATCCCAAGCCAACGCGAGAAGCGTCGCAATACACTGTATACATCCCCGAACCGGAAGGCAATACAAGAACTGGTGCCGTAGTCAAAGCCGTCTTGAGCTTCTGGAAGCTCTCCTCACAATCATCGGACCAACAGAACGGGGTACCCTTTTGGGTCAATCTGGTCAGAGGTGATGCAATAGATGAAAAGCCCTGCACAAATCGCCGGTAATAACCTGCTAACCCCAAGAAACTCCTGATCTCGGTCACTGAAGTAGGACGTGGCCAACTCTGAACTGCCTCAATCTTCTTGGGATCCACCTTAATACCCTCCCCTGACACTACATGCCCCAAGAATGCTACTGACTCCAGCCAAAACTCACACTTAGAGAACTTAGCATAAAGCTGCTGCTCTCGCAAGGTCTGAAGCACTACTCTCAAATGCTGCTCGTGCTCCCCCAGGCTACGTGAGTATATCAGGATGTCGTCAATGAAGACGACAAAAGAATCAATATAAGGCCTGAACACCCTGTTCATCAGATCCATAAATGTCGCTGGAGCATTAGTCAAGCCGAAGGACATCACCAGAAACTCATAGTGGCCATATCTAGTCCTGAATGCGGTCTTCGGAACATCTGAATCCCGAATCCTCAACTGATGATACCCTGACCTCAGGTCGATCTTAGAGAACACCCTAGCACCCTGCAGCTGGTCAAACAAAATCGTCAATACGGGGTAATGGATATTTGTTTTTGATGGTGACTTTGTTCAACTGGCGGTAATCAATGCACATCCGCATAGTCCCATCCTTTTTCTTTACAAACAGCACTGGTGCACCCCAAGGTGATACACTGGGCCTAACAAACCCTTTAGCTAACAACTCCTCCAACTGCTCCTTCAGCTCCCTAGGAGCCATACGGTACAGCGGGATAGATATAGGCTGAGTGCCTGGAGCCAAATCAATACAGAAATCAATATCACGATCCGGAGGCATGCTAGGAAGATCAGAAGGAAAAACATCGGCGAACTCTCAGACTACTGGCACTGAATCAATCGTCAGAGACTCTGCGGTGGTGTCTCGAACATAAGCTAAGTAGGCCAAACACCCCTTCTCAACCATACGTTGAGCCTTCAGGAAGGAAATGACCCTGCTAGGTGTATCCACAGTGGAACCCCTCCACTCCAATCTTAGCAACCCTGTCATCGCTAGAGAAACAGTCTTGGCATGGCAATCTAGAAAGGCGTGATATGGAGATAACCAATCCATGCCCATAATAACCTCAAAATCGATCATATCGAGCAACAGGAGATCTGCTCTAGTCTCAAGACCACAGAAAGTAACCACGCAAGATCGGTAGACCCGGTTCACAACCACAGAATCGCCCACAGGAGTGGACACATGAACAGGAACACCCAAAGGCTCAGGAGAAATAGCCAAGAAACGAGCAAACAGAGATGATACATATGAATAAGTAGACCCTGGATCAAATAATACCGATGCATCTCTACCACTGACGGAAATAATACCTGTGATGACGGCATCTGAGGCCAATGCAT
>NW_017673124.1:35097-141306 GCF_001879085.1 Nicotiana attenuata
AAAAAAAAATTTGCCCTAGTTTGGTGGCTGGGCAGACTTGTGAGTTGTTAGCAAAACGTAAATCACCTAAGCTATTGATGCAATGATGAGAGTAAAACTAAAGACTTGACCGGAATGTACGACCCTGTGAGTAACACCAAGGACATTTGACCAGCAAATTCATCAGATTAGGTCTTCTATCTTAGGAGACAGATTCATCAGACTAAGATTTAGATCCTAGGAGAAAGTTCATCAGACTAGATCTTTTGCTATCTTAGGAGAAAAATTCATCAGACTAAGATTTTTGATCCTAGGAGAAAGTTCATCAGACTAGGTTTTTCTATCTTAGGAGAAAGATTCATCAGACTAAGATTTTGATCCTAGGAGAAAATTCATCAAACTAGGTTTTCTATCTTAGGAGAAACATTCATGAGACTAAGTCATTTTTTTTGGTAATCTTAGGAGAAAAATTCATCAGACTAAGATTTTTATCCTAGGAGAAAATTCATCAGACTAGGTTTTCTATCTTAGGAGAAAGATTCATCAGACTAAGATTTAGATCCTAGGAGAAAGATCATCCGACTAGGTTTTCTATCTTAGGAGAACAATTCATTAGACTAAGATTTCTATTTGGAGGAAAATCCATCGGACTAGGTCTTTTTATCCTAGGAGAAAAAAAAATGTGAAAAGCAATGGCGGCATTTTATGCAAGCTAGCCAGACAGGCAATGGCGAAGATTTGAGAAACTTTCCTTTTGTCGGCTGTCCTCTTCTTCCTTTTCTTTTCTTTCTTTTCTTTTTCTTTACTTATTGTTGAACCAACTTTCTTGCACTGCTTTGTTCCTGTTTCAAACAAAGAAAACTTGTGAGTTTAAAATGTGGTGGTTAGTTTGTGGCCTTGAACTTTGAGGGCGGCTGCTTCTTCATTTGCCAAGATGACTGATTTCCACTCGAAGACCTTGCTTGTTTATGGACTAACCCCTTTCTGTGTCATCCTCATCACATAAAATACCTTTTCTCCGTTCAACCCCGATATCCTCTATTTGTTGCATTGCATGAACTGGCATTCCCCCAACCCTTATGTCTCATATGAATCCCAAAGCACGTCTATTGCCCCCACTTCGTGTTCATGATGTTCTTTCTTGACTTAACCACTGGCCTCGGCCTTGAAGTTTATTGTTCCTCACTCGCCTTGATAACTGATTCTCACTTGGAGACCTTGCTAACCACTTTCTTTGTTACCCTTAACGCAGAAAATACCTTTGATCCGTTCACCAAACACCCTCCATCTGATATGTACCAAACCTTTCGTGTTTTACCGAAAATACCTTTGATCCGTTCACCCTAAACCCTTCATTTGTTGCGTTGTTCATGAGTTGACAAATACCAAGCCCTTGCATTTCACAAGGATCCCAAGGCATGTAGATTGTTGCCAACTCAGTGTGCCTGCTGGTTTTTCCTGACTTATGACGATTTGATATGCTGGCCAGATCCTGTTTTGTTCTATTGGAAAGCTGGTGGCAGATTTTGAAGTCATTTCTCACTTGTTATGACCAAACAGACTCGGGAAAAGGGAGTAAATAAGAAAAAAGGAACAGAGTAAAGGATAATGGAAAGAGATGATTCCTAACAAGAAAACTACAACGTAGAAACCTATCGGATGTGGATACCGACTCTGATGACCTTGACATGCACCTGCAGCCTATTCTGTTAAGCAAATCTGATTCAGCTCTTGTTGTACCTTTTTGCCGTGAAACTGGGCTTCAATGCTCCGCTTATCCGATTTGAATCACAATCCTTTTTCGACTTGTAGTGCCCGAAGGTTTTCAGAATCAAGCCTCTCTCATTTTGGGTCTTTCTCTCATCTCACCATCGCCTTATGGTGCCCGTGAAGGTTTTCACCAATACGACTCTCTCATTTTTTATTTCTCTCAGCTTTCATTGCCTTGTGGTACCCGTGTGGGCATTTATCATCAAGACTCTCTCATTCTTCATTTCCCTTGTTTGGACCGGAGTGTTGCCCCTGATATAGTCAACCTCTACTCGCTTGACTCGGCATCTCTCGAAGATTGATCAGAAGGTCTTTCTTTGGATCGTAATGTAGGCTTTTGGACAGGGTTAGGAAGAAAAGGTATCAAAGGCTCAAAACAATTCAGCATGGGCTCAAAATTACAACTTTCGGAATCAGATTTCTCACAACAACCACAACTTCTGCCCTAGTTTCTTTCTTGGGGACCTTTGGATTTTTATTTGGTGTGACTGAACCTCAGAGAGAGGCTGCCTACGTATCCTTTCGGAATCAAGTCAAACATAGTTCATGTCATAGAATTACTTCGTTGTTGCGATCTTTCCTTTTCTTCCACTTTCCTTTTTCTTTTCTTTTCTTTTCTTTTCTTTTCCTTCTCTTTTCTTTTCTTTTCTTTTCCTTTTCTCTTCTTTCTTTTCTTTTCTTTTCTTTTCTCTTCTTTTTTCTTTTCTTTTCTTTTTCTTTTCTCTTTTTCTTTTTCAGTGTTTTTCTCTTGTTTCTCCACTTACTTTCCCTGCTCGGGCTTACGAGTTTTATTATTGATTCTGAAAGAGGGGTATGCCAGAAAATAACCGAGGCTCAAAGGGGTAACAAAGGATAAATTGTTTGGATAGCAGAACAAAATGCCTTCGTCATTCCAATCTCCAAAACATGCCAAGTACAAACTCACACAATTAATCAAACATGAGAAAAACATACGTAACATCTTTTGATTGCACCAGAATTACTAACCATATCCACACATTTGCCTTCTACATTTGTCAATTACCCAGCACCATTGGACAACAATCTCGGTACCACGAACGGCCCCTATAGACTTGGGGCAAACTTGCCTTTGGCCTCAAACTGATGTGGCATGATGCATTTCAACAGTATTTCTTTACGTTCCGTCTGCCCCAGTTTCACACAATTTGGGCTCGAAGTGATCTCAAAATGCCCTTACGTATTTCCCTTGAATGTACTTACATCTTCAACATTGTTTCATTGCTTCATTACTAAACTGACTTTTAAAACCGGGCTGAGAATTATGTGTGCATGTCATGTCACCAGAACCAGCATGAAAAGAATTGTAAAAGGAGAAGAAAACTAAACAAAATGACTAGAAATGGTAGGAAACAGAGAATTGCATTAGACTGACGGTGAAAGGGTTTAAACAACAGAACAAGCAAACAAACCTAGACAGCACTAAACAAGCTATTACGCCTAAAAAAACAAGGCAAAGTGAAAAGATAGAAGGGTTTGAGTCACAACACAATATCCGGATTACAACCTTGAAATAACCCAGACAACAGAAATGACAATAAAATAAACCACCAAAACTCCACTCCGGCTGACTAAGAAATGGAGCGTCTTCCCAATTACCAAGCATGACATCTTAACCGCTGAGTTTCGCATCAATGTTGCTGGAACCTTCACCAATTTCAATATTATTGACTTCATTCAACAAGTTTCCGAGAGGGTTCTCATACTCCCTGTCCCCATGGATCTTCCCCACAAAATGTGCATCATCATGTGCAGGTAAAGGCTTCTGTGTAATGTTCTGGGTGGCACTGTCCTGGACCGCAATTATCCCTTCCCGAATCATTCTTTCTATCTCTCTTTTCAAATCCCGGCAACTTTCGACATCGTGCCCCTGGACATTGGAATGGTATTCACACCTTTTAGAAGGGTCAAAGCCTCTTGCACGCTTGTCCACATGATTCGGAGGAATGGGTGCAATCAGGTTATATTGCTTTAGTTTCTCAAACAAGTTTGCATATGACTCTCCCAAGGGGGTTAAAGTTTCCTGCTTCTGTGCCCTCTCTTGCTTGAAATTTTGGCTGGCCCGCAAACCTGCTCCAGGGGGATTGTTGTAGGCTCTTGGGGGTGGGTAGGTGTTTTGAGTTGGGTAAGCATTTTGTGGGGTGGGTGCGCCATTGCGCATGGGTAGGAGAATGGGGGTATGTTTGGGCATGGTGGACAGAGAAGTGGGGATAGTATTGTGGTGGGCTATATGGAGTGTGGGGGTAGGTTTGGGGATGGGGTCGAGGTTGGTTGTAATATGGTGATGGGCCCCTGGACCAAGCTCTTGATTCAACTACTGCCACATCCTCTTTCTTTTTATTTCCCACTACCCCTCCAGTGCCGCTCTGGATAGCCTGGGTAGTTGCTTTGATTGCAGAATAGCTCATGATTTTGTTGGATTTAAGCCCCTCCTCCACTACTTCCCATTTTTACTACTTCGTTGAAAGATTTTCCCACTGCCGACATCAAGTGACCATAGTAGGTGGGCTCCAAATCCTGTAAGAAGTAATCAACCATCTCGCTTTCTTTCATTGGAGGATCGACTCTTGCCGCTTGTTCTCTCCACCGGAAACCGTACTCTCTGAAGCTTTCCCCGGGCTTTTTCTCAATTTTAGTCAGTGACAGACGGTCCGGGACAATTTCGAGATTATACTAAAAGTTACATGCAAACGCCTGGGCCAGATCGTCCCAAGTATACCATCGAGCATGATCCTGTCGAGTGTACCATTCCAAAGCCGCACCACTTAGACTTTGACTGATGTATGCCATCAATAGCTCGTCTCTTCCCCCAGCTATTGATGGCATACTTCCCTCCCACCACTTAGACATTGACTGAAGTATGCTAACGGTGGCCTACATCCCACCGTTAGCGCAGCCACAAGATCCTCCCACAGTGAACCCCCTTAGATGCGCTACCGGATCACCATGTCCGTCATATAAATCAAACTTGGGTAACTTGAATCCCGGAGGTAAATGGACATCGGAAAACAAGCACAAATCCTTGTAGTCCACACTCACTTGACCTCCGAGACCCTGCATATTTCTGAATGACTGCTCTAAGCTCTTGACCTTTCGTATCATCTCCTCCTGCTCAGGGTTCTTGGGAGGCTTCTCTTCTTCAGCTGAGATATCAAAACATGGAGTGTAAGAACATAGTTCTGGTGGTTTGAAGGTGGGTTCGGGTGGGTAATAGTGGTTTTCATAGGTTTGAAACAAGGGTTCACTAGAGGACCTGTGTAATGCGACAGGTGGGGGAGCCACAAATACAAGAGTAGTTGGTGGTGGAGGGCATGGAATTTGTTTGGGTGGTGGTGGCGTTTGAGAGGTGGTTCCGTAGTACTGCTGGTAAGTAGGGAAGGTCGGGGATGAGTTCACTGTGGGAGGATCTTGTGGCTGCGCCAACGGTGGGATGTAGGCAGGGTTAGCAGGATAGGCTGGTGGTGGGTGTCCCTTTGACCAGGCCTGGTACATCTCGGCCATTTGCTGCTTCAGTTTATACATCTCCTCCTTCATTGCATTAACGTCCACTACTTCCTCCTCCCTAGACGGGTCGACTATGCTTGCTTCTAACTCCCGGTTGACCATGTTTGTCTTATCCTTAGAGTGGGTGTTGTAGGAATGGGTTGCCAGAATGCCAGTCAACTTAACCACCTGCCTGGACTCATCATCAACGACTTTGTTAGCGGTTAGAGCGTTAACAGATAGACAACCGCACATTTGGGGAATGAATTCACCTAAGCAGTTAACCATTTCTATTATGACTTCGCTTGGTTGCATGCGTCATCCCGGCTTTCATTTTTCTTTATTTGCCATGCCTTTCCTCTCATTCTTCCCTCGTGTTTTCCATTGTTTGTTTCTTTCCTTTCCCTCTTTTCTTTGTTTTACTCTCATTTTCCTCTCTTTTCTTTTCCTTCTTCTCTTTTGCCTCGGTTTTTCTTCTTTTTTTTTCTTTATTCCTATTCTCTCCTTTCCTTAAAATTGTTTTTCCGCTCTTTTCTTTCCTTTTCTCTTGCTCTCTTTTTATTTTCTCTTGTTTGCCTTTTTTTGTTTTTGGTTATGGTCAAATCCTATGGAGATTGCCTACGTATCATGACCCCGCATGAATCAGACTAAGCGTAGTTCTTGCAAATAAACGCAAAAATAAAGAAATAAATTTTGGGATTTTTTCAAATTTTCATTAATAAAATTTCTATTACAAAGCTACTAGATTACTTGTTTTTCTTGAAAAGGAAACTACAAAAGCAGACTCAAAATAACAAAATACAGACTCGATAATTAAAAGCTAGATCAAGAGTACACCAAAGCTTCACATCCTGGGGCCCGCGGGGCATCATTCGGCATCGCCGCGGGCCTGTACGCAAGACCGAGAAGGTTTCAATGTCAACTGTAGTCATCCTGGACGTTTAAATGAACATAAGGAAAAGTTGTGACCATTTAAAGAACGCTGGCTATTTAATGACTCACTTTGACTTAAAGGAAAAGTGGCTATTTTTCATAATTGTTATTTAAGAAAGCAAAGACTCGGTTTTGCAAATACGGCCTTTCAGCACTTCCGGGAGGGAGATTTTAAGGCTGTGCCCGCAAACCATTTAAATTGACTCAAGGTGTCTGTTCTTGCAAAAACAGCCTTCCGGCGCCCTTTTTGAGGACATTCGGCTTATTTTGAGGTCAATCGGACATGATTTGATGGGTTTCGGCATCGAATGTAGAAGTTTGAAGTTGTAAAGTTCATTAAGCTTGAATTGGGGTGCGATTCATGATTTTGATGTTTTTTGATGTGATTTGAGGCCTCGATCAGGTCTGTGTTATGTTATGGGACTGGTTTGTGTGATTGGACGGGGTCCCAGGAGCCTCGGTTGTGTTTCGGAGGTGTTTGGATTGAGTCACATTTTTATTTGATGTTTCGGCGTTGTTTTTTTGGGCATAAAGGGCAATATATTGATCAAATGACCGTAGATTTGTGATTCGATTGAACCATTAGATCCATATCGTAATTACGGAGTCATACTAACAAGAATTGTCGAATTTCGATATCGTATGAGTGAGTTATGCCCATTTCCGTGTCAGAAAAAATTGTTGATTTATGGTGCGAAGATTTGTTCTTCGTGAACACAAAGATGGATTTTTGGGTTGATCGGTCAACGCGAAAAATTTCTCTTCACGGACGCGAAGGTCTCCCGCGAAGGCGTTGAAGAAAAATCACTTGGATAGTGTTTTAAACCGAGAATTTTAGTATTTTGGGCATATCTTGAGTTCTAGAGCTCCGTTTGAGGTGATTTTTGCGGCGTTGTTGTCACGACCCAAACTCCAGTAAGGGTCGTGGTGGCGCCGGACACCGGTGTCAGGCAATCCAACTAAATTACTTAATTAGATTCCAAATTATAACAACTTTTAAAGCCAAGATTTTCCTTCAAATTTCATAAGTAAAAAGATAACTGCCTCAATTCAAATTAAATAATAATCAATCAATACAAAATAGTTCAAAACCATCCCAGAACTTGGTGTCGCAAGTGCATGATCATTTACTAAGACAGAAATAAAATACAACATCCGTCCGGAATACAGTGGACAGAAAGTAAATATATTATGCTTGAAAAGGGACTATACTAGCTGCGGGCCGCCTCGAACAATGCAACTCACCTAGTCCCAGAATTATCCGCGCTGCTACGCCCAATAGGCCACTAACAACACCTGAACCTGTGCAACAAAAATGCACAGAAGTGTAGTATGAGTAGGAAAACAACGTATACTCAATGAGTATCCCGCCTATCTCGAAGAAGTAGAGACGAAATGGTCGACTTCGACACTTACTAAGGGTCCAATAATGTGATGTCAATAAAACACTAAATCGCGGATTTCTATAAACATGATTTTAATCCATTAGAAGGAAACAAGTAAAACAATTAATTTCTTTTATATGAAGTTTTCCCAAAATTTCCTTTTCACTATTTATCCAATTATTCTCATGCCGTAAAGAGGCTATAACAACTTTAATAAGTTTCAAGGCAAGAAATACGAGCATGCGTAAATAATCACCGTGGTACGTGCGGCCCGATCCAACATAAATGTAAACTGTGCACTTGCCGAGGGTCAACGACGCGCCTATAGATGCATCTATTACCCCGCTCGCGAACTAACCTGCGACGCAGTCAACATAAAATAAACACACACCCTGCTCGCGAATCATGCATGCGACGCAGGTACACATAGAGGTACATGCTCAAACAATCAATCAAGAATTATCAGGGGACATTATCCAAATTAAACAAATCCTCTTTTAACAATTCGAGAAAGTAACGTTTAATCCCTTTTTTAAATTCATTTACTAATCTAAGGTGATTTAAGCAATTCAAGTCGTCCATAAGTTTACAATTAATCGAAGTATAGCATGCTTTTGGCTCCTAGACTACCCGGACAATAGCGTAGTAGTTGCTACGCACGGACTCTCGTCACCTCGTGCGTACGTAGCCCCCACAAATAGGAGCAAATATCCAATTAATTTACCTATGGTACAATTCCCGCTTTTACAAGGTTAGAAAGGAGACTCACCTCGCCCCGAAGATCCATAACCGGCATTCCACGCCCTTTCGAAGACTCTACTTGATGCACCACGCTCCAAAACTAGCCAACGGTTACGCAAATCCATTAATATATGCTCAAATATTCATTACAATCTAATTTATAGTAATTCCTAACTCCGATCGAAAAGTTGACCAAAACGCCCTCAGGCCCACGTGCCCGGAATCCGAAATTTTTCGAAGATAAAGATTACCCATGACCTTAGGAACTCAAATATATAATTTTCACTAAATTCCATACTCAAAATCGTGGTTAAGTTCCAAGAATAAAATTTCTAGGTTTTTTTCCCTCAAACCCCAAGTTTTTCTACACAATTCATGCTTAAATCCATACATAATTGATGTATTTACCTCATAATAGGTGGGGATATCTCACCTTGTTGTTGATGACGAAAATACCCTCTTGAAGCTCCCCAAAATCGTCCATGCCAAGTGAAAATGGGAGAAGAATGACCAAACCCCCAGTTTAAAACAACCTTCTGCCTCCAGCTATTTCCGCACCTGCGGTTCACTGATCGCTTCTGCGGTTCCGCAGGTGCGGTTACAATGCCGCATCTGCGGTCCTCCCTGGGCCACGCCTTTCTCGCTTCTATGGAACATCTTTCGCAGATGCGGTCCCGCTTCTGCGGAACATTGACCGCATCTGCGGTCCACTCCAGCTGCCCCTCTTTCCGCTTCTGCGACCTGCCTTCCGCAGATGCGGTCCTGCTTCTACGGAACCTTGACCGCATCTGCGGTCCTCAAGCCTTTGACCAAAATACGCACCTGCGCCTTCCTAGCTGCTTCTGCGGCTCCGCACGTGCGGCCCCTTTTCCGCAGGTGCGGTTATGACAGCAACCAGCAGTTCAGCCCTCTTCCAAACTCCAAATTTGATCCGTTAACCACCCGGAATCCACCCGAGGCCCACGGGACCCCAACCAATCCTACCAACCAGTCCCAAAACACATTACGGACTTGCTCGAGGCCTCAAATCACATCAAACAATGCTAAAATCATGAATCAACTCCCAATCCAAGCTTTATGAACTTTAGAACTTCCAACTTCTACTTTCGATGCTTAAACCTATCAAATCACGTCCGATCGACCTCAAATTTTGCGCACAAGTCATATTTGACATTACGGACCTACTCCAACTTCCGGAATCGGATTCCAACCCCGATATCAAAAGGTCCACTTCCGGTCGAACTTCTCGAAAACCTTCAAATTTCTATCTTTAGCCAAATGACTCCAAAATGACCTACGGACCTCCGAATTCACTTCCGATCGCGCTCCCAAATTTCGAATCACCATACGGAGCTATTCACAGACTCGGAATCCCAAACGGACATCGATAACACTGAAATGCACTTCAAGCCAAACTTATGAAATTTCTTCAAAAATGCTATCTTCCACAATAGGCGCCAAAACGCTCCCGGGTTATACAAAACCTAATCCGGGCATACGCCCAAGTCCGAAATCATTATACGGATCTGCTGGAACCTTCAGATCTCGATTCCAAGGTCGTTTACTCAAAATTCCAATCCTAGTTCATTCTTTCAACTTTAAGCTTCCGAAATGAGAATTCTCTTTCCAAATCAACTTTGGACTTCCCGAAATTCAATTCCGACCATGCGCACAAGTCACAATACCTGAAATAAAGCTGCTCATGGCCTCAGGCTGCTGAACGGAGTGCTAGAACTCAAAACGACCGGTCGGATCATTACAGTTGTTCTCGTCTCAACAAGGGATTTTGGATCGTTGGGCATCGATTTGAGTTGTTTGAATGGCTTGGGAGATGTCTATGGAACTACGGAGCGAGTTAAGTCTCCTTTCTAACCTTGTATGAGGGAATTAACCCCATAGATGAACTAAATTAATATGTGCTTCTAATTGTGGGGGCTACGTATGCACGATGTGACGAGAGTCCGTACGTAGCTACTAGCTATGCCTATGTCCGGGTAGTTTTAGGCTTACATCATGCCTTGTTGATATTGTTGTTGATTTATGTTTATTGTTGGCCTTGAGAAGAAGCAGATTGAGTTTGCTTATTAATTGTTTTGAAAGGAGTTGAAATTGAGGAAAAATTTGGGAGCATAAAAGTTTTCATTTGAACTTTGTATTTTGAAAAGAATTGAGAAATACTATAATAACTTAAGAAATCTATGTGTAACAGTGTTGCAATCATATTCCGCGAGCGGGGTAAATTTCAACTACTCTTATTGGATCGGGTCGTTCGCCTCGGCATGATTATTTCTTCTACAGTTATGGGATCGGGCCATTCACCTCGGCAGGATCTATGAACCACACTCTCATGGGAGCGGGCCGTTCGCCACAGGAGGTTAATAGATGCATCTATGGTTCGTGTCTTTCGACCCTCGGCAGTGCACGGTTTAATTTTTATGTTGGATCAGGTCGTACGCCATGGAATTTCCTATATCATATCCTCATGGAATCGTGCGTAATATTTGGCAAGCAGCCGGTGTATCCGTGAGTTTTTCGGATTTCAATTTACGATAATCTACTTGATGAGGTCCACTACACCTTTATGTGTGCTCCGGTTAAGGAGCGAATTTCTAATGGGAAGCTTGAGTTCATTATAAAGAGGGAAATTTGTATCACATATACTTATGCTTATTTAATTCATTTATTTAATCTACCTCACATTTATGTACCTCTTTACTATACCTGACATTATTGGACCACTAGTAAGTGTCGAAGTCGACCTCTCGTCACTACTTCTTTGAGGTAAGACTGCATACTTACTAGGTACGCGTTGTTTTCGTACTCATACTACACTTGCTGTACATTTTGTTATACAGACACATGTATGTTCAGTGGCCTTGTGGGCGCAACAGCGTGGTTGATGTGGGAACTTAGGTGAGCTGTATTCCATGTTACAATCCGCAGCCAGTAGAGTCTCTTTTTGAATGTTTGTATTTTTCTTTCTTTATAGTCTGAATTTGTATTCCAGACATATACTGTATTTTATTTTATTTTATTTCCTAGTAAATGTCCTGCACTTGTGATGCCGGGTTCTGGGATGATTATGGGATATTCAGTATTGAATGTGGAAACATTATTATTTAGTCTGTAAAGTTCATCTTTTACTAGTTAAATTGAAGGAAATTTATGATTTCAAGAATATTAAAATGAGAATTTAATTAAATACTTGGTGTTGCCTGACAGTGGCGTCCGGCGCCATCATGACCTCTAAACGGATAGGGTCGTGACAGGTCGTCTGGTCTGGGCTGTAGAAAGGGCCAGGTGTTTTGTGCTTATTTTGGTCAGAAAATTGGCTCAATATTGGGCTGGTTTTTTAAAACAAGTGAAATAAAAGAAATAGATTAATAAAATGTCACGACCCTAAAACTAACCCGGTCGTGATGGCGCCTATCGCGAAACTAGGCCAGCCGACACAATTCCCAAATGACCCAGTATTTCATAAAAAAAAAACCATTTTCAAGCTATTAATTAACAAAACCTCATAACGTAAGTCTAAATAACCAATGCGGAAGAAAATAACATAAGCCCGACATCGGGGTGTCACAAGTCACGAGCAACTACAAGGTCTGTTTAAATACAATAAGGCTATCAAAGTTTGGAAATGAAGATACTAAGAACAGTCTAAGTAAGGTAAGAAGGAGAAGTGCAGGGCTGCGAACGCCTAGCAGCTACCTTGCCGACTCCAAAGACCTGCTGGAAGAATAATCAGCACTCACTATCGCGACCTGCAACTCCTGGATCTGCACACAAGATGCAGGGAGTAATGTGAGTACGCAAACTCAGTAAGTAATAAAAGTAACTGAAAACTGAGCGATAAGAAATCAGATAATTCCACGTCATAGCACTCAGCAAAACAGTATATTTCCAAATCAGTACAGAAATCAATTATCTATTAAAAACTCAGTTTCAGTAAAACCATTTCTTTTAGAAACACCTTTCAATAGTTTTCCAAACAAGTGATGAAACAGTGAGTAAAAGTAATGAAAATATAAACAGCCCCTCGGGCAAGTCATGTGTCATAAACCGCCTCTCGGGTAAAATATCAACAGAACCAGCCCCTCGGGCTATAACATAAATCAAGATCGGCCTCTCAGGCAACATCACATCACTCACACTGGGTACCCGCGCTCACTGGGGATGTTTACACTCCTAAGGGGCTCCTACAGCCCAAGCGCTAGCATAAATCAGTGAGGCCCTCAGCCTCATAATAACAAGACACCTCGTGGCGTAAATCAATCAGGCCCTCGGCCTCACAATATCATGAATCAGAAACAACCTGTTGCGGCGTGTCGCCCGATCCCATAATATCCTCACAACACAGGCCCACGGCCTCACTTAATCAGGAATCTCTCAAGCCACTCGGGCTAACAGTAAAATAGGATGCTCAGCCCAAAATATCATTTGAAGTATCGAAATAAAGTAAATACGGCTGAGTTGTGAAATCAGTAAAACACAGCATGACTGAGTACAAATATTAAGTCAAAACAGTGAGGAATAGTAGTAAAAAGCCCCTAAGGGTGCAAATAGTTGGCACGAGGCTCAAATATGGCATTCAGCCCAAAACATATAAATATTTTCCAAAACACAATAGTATCAAATAGTTTTCAATCAAATACGCGACTTAGTAGTCGTACGGGACGGACCAAGTCACAATCCCCAACGGTGCATGAACCCACGGTCGTTGTCTAGCACGTGCGTCACCTCAAAGTAGCACAACGATGTGGAATACGGGGTTTCATACCCTCAGGACAACATTTACAATCATTACTTACCTCAAACTGGTCCAAACACTAGCCCATGATGCCTTTGCCTCTCGACTCGGCCTCCGAATGCTCCAAAAATCCAAGCGTTACCCCTTGAATCCCTCTTCAAACCCTCTCAAAAAGCTCCAAGCCCGTCACAAAAATGGTGAAGCAAGGTTAAAAATAACAAGGGAAGCTTATATAGTTTTTTGACCCAGGTATTTTGCAACTGCAGTCCCCTTAACGCACCTGCGCTACCGCTTTTGCGGTTAACTAAGCGCATCTGCGAATTCCACTCATCCACCCAAATACCGCATCTGCGGTTAACACCTCGCACCTGCGGCCCCACAGGTGCGATAGAACCACCGCATCTGCGATCCACCCGCAACTGACCAAAAAACCGCTCTTGTGACCTCTCATGCGCATCTGCGACATCGCACTTGCGGTCCCCAATCCGTAGGTGCGGTGATGACAGGAACAGCAGCTGAAGCTGCTCAATTAAAATTCCAATCTTTCCGTCAACCTTCCGCATTCACCCCGGGGCCCCCGGACCTCAACCAAAAATACGAACAATTCAATATCACCATTCAAACTCATACCAACCCTCGGAACACTCAAAACAACATCGAAACATCAAAACACCCTTGGATTCAAGCCTAATGATTCCAAAACATCCGAATTCCGCAATCGTTCAAAAAGTTTATCAAGCCTCATACGAATGATCTGAAATTTTGCACACACGTCCCAAATGACACAACGGACCTACTCCAATTTCCGGAATTCCATTCCGACCCCGATATCAAGATTTCCGCTACCAACCGGAAAACGCAAAATTTCCAATTTTGCCAATTCAAGCCTAAATCTACCACGGACCACCAAATCACATTCCGAACGCGCTCCCAAGTCCAAAATCAGCTAACGGAGCTAACCAAATCATAAGAATCCAAATCAGAGATCAATTACTAAAAAGTCAAAACTTTGTCAAACCTTTCAAATTTAAAGTTTCAAGCTGAGAATCATTCTTCCATATCTATTCCGATTAAGCTGAAAACCAAAGCCGACGATTTACATAAGTCATAATACATCATACGGGGCCAACCAAGCCTGAGAACTAGCGAGCAAAGTGCAAATACTCAAAACGACCGGTCGGGTCGTTACATCCTCCCCCACTTAAACATGCGTTCGTCCTCGAACGTGCCTAGTGTTGTTCCGAAAACCATCAAATCTCTGCACAACCGTACCATGCACATACCTAGGGGTGATCCCATGTCGCCCTATCCCATATAGGTCTGATAAAGCAACATGGCTGAAATTTTGCAATTCAACCAAGCCCATGAACCTTAGAACCAAATTTCCACTTCCGAACTTATCTATAAGATCAGAATCTCTCATCTATACGCTGTATAAGTCCAAACAAGTTGTATCAAACATATCCGTAACCCAAGGTGTAATCACATGATATACCACATAACTCAACCACTCGTAGCGATAATTTTTTATCACAGCAGCTGCTCAAACAACCCAATACCGGTAATAAACCTCTTATCAAACAAGGCCTCATTCCAACACATTCGTATACTGCCAATAATGAAAGAAACACGTAGAAAGTCATAACCATCCTCAGATCAACCAGTCATGGAGCTCCTTCTCCTTCGGCAAGGACCATAGTAAATTTCTAATCCGAATCCCGACACTATCCTTCCCACATGCTAAAATCGAACATGGTAGTATCATTCTAGATCCCAATGACCTCATCTCATCCAACACGACCACTAACATGACACATCTATACAATCTAAAGCCACAACACGTGCGACCCGCACACCAATAAGAAACAGTCCAAATGTACTCAAATCATGGAAAAAAGATGACTCAAATGAGAGGGATGTACCGCCAGCTCACCAGTACCACCACAACACGATGCTAAGAACCCATCACACACACCGTAGAACCAAAACATACGAATTTAACCCGAAAGATCATACCTCCACATAACATCACTGCAATGCACGACCCTTTCCAAACACTGGTCCGCATGAATCACCTCAAGTCACCATGCCCAAAATCATCAACCACGCACAATTTGATGTCTAGTACCAAAAGGGAATCACCATAACCACAAAGAAGAAAATGATGCAATGTCATACCAATCCGAAAGAACATATCCAATGCACAATCTATCATGCAACACCCAAATAACCGTCTCACTCAAATTCTGCTATAAAGCCCAAATAGAACCATATTATTTGTGCATAAAATCAACGAATCACAACTCCTCGCAACACGGAAAGGTAACCCATAGATCACCCAGAACACAAATAAGCTGAATGACAATCGAACGACACATCCCTCCACAATAGCAATTCTGAGTCAGCACCCCTTATCAAGGAGCTCCTGAAGTTGCTCCTTCAACTCCTTTACCTCCGCCGGTGCCATACGATATGGTGGGATAGAAAATGGGCTGAGTTCCCAGCACCAAATCGGTATCGAAAAAATAACCCTGTCCGGCGGTATGCCCGGCAGGTCAACAGGAAACACCTCCGAAAAAAGCCCTCACCACCGGGGTTGAATCAATGGTAGGAGTCTCTGCATTGACATCCCTCACGAAGGCCAAATAAGAAAGACAACCCTTCCCAACCATCTGATGGGCCTTCAAAAATGAAACCACTCTACAAGGAACAACATCCGCCGAACCTTGCCACTCAATCCGTGGCACCCCCGGCATAGCCAACGCCAACGCCTTAGCGTAATAGTCCAGAATAGCACGACACAGAGACAACCAATCCATACCCAATAGCACATCAAAATCCACTATGCTAAGAAACAAAAGATCCACTCGGGTCTCCAAACCCCCAATAGTCACCACACAAGACCGATATACACGGTCCACAACCATGATATAACTTGTTTATGAGAACTCTCAATCTCCAAATCCATAAGGCACACGAATCACCATATCCGATCCCAACTCCACCGCCCGTACATCTAACACACCTCTGCTACTCGATCATTCCACGAGGGATGCTTCTATAATTCTTCCGTGCCACCAAGCAAACTTGAATATCATCAGTCGATCAAACAAGAGATTGCCGCAATACCAATGAAGTATCCATAACTCACATACATCGCCCTTTCTGAAATGTATACTCTCATCTACCATAACAGTTAGTAATATCATTTACCTAGCCATCTGAAACTGTCCATGATGCATAAGGACTTATAACCTCCCCTCCAAAACTAAACCGTGACCTTACACATGCAAATCTCAACCCAACACAACAAACCGCAAATACCCTGCCATCATATAATAAATATGAGAACTTCATAATCCATTCCGAGCCACAAGCACTACGTACTCAACTACCCAAGAACTTCCTATTTGATCCCATATAGAAGAAAATCACTATACATCACATGCTTCTCACGCCAGTAGAAAATATACATCTCTAACCGTGGTAGGAACCATCAAGAACTCTCCGAATCCCATTTGCACAAAACCAAACTGTCAGGACTCAATCCTTTTAACTCAACCAAGTTATGCAGGTCACCCAAGAACTCAGGAGCATTGCCACGAAACACCTGTATAAGCTCATTACCTCATAAGCACCCAAAGAACTAGTCATATCCCTTACCATGCCGATCCGACCTACTACCAAGCTGTCCTATTTACCCAAGTTCCTCTAAATTACCATAAAATTGATACTTTCCTTGCCATAATACCGCAATCCTCAATCCAGACTCACCACATGAGTCCCAAGCATAAAATTACACCGTCTAAGGCTCATAAGCTGCTAAATACTCTCTAAAATATCCCCAAAAGTGCCACATTAAAAATACCTACCCTGAAGAGACTTCCTGCGAGTCTAAAGCCATTGCCTTCACCTTCCTGATATTGATATGTAGAATCCATAATGATATAGAAAAGCCACAAGTCTCGACACCATCCACTGTAAACCTCAGTTTCTAGCCAGATACACATCCTGAAGATCTCCAATCACTACATGTGAATCTTGAATCCTTTTAAACCATTCTCCGGAGTCATCCACTCTATTCAGGTTCCAATTAAACTGATCAAATGACCCGAACGACATGTGCCCCACTAGCATAGCAACACCTAAGGAAGTAACTCATCCTCCTAAGCAGCCGAGTGATATCATACTCCATACCGGTTACATCCCTTACAACAATAACTAATTCATCCAACGTTTCTCATATACCCATAAAGCATAACACAACCCTTATCTAAAATTCCTTTTACTCGAGTAATCCTCGATCTTGACCTCTGTAAGCCACAACTGATTCGCCAGTATACCTCAAATTGAAACTAATACCACACCTGCCGTGCAATCAACTTATCAATAGCAGACTCCCCCACTTGGCTCAATGCCCTAGGTCAAAACACACACACAAAAAACACAAAATGTCCATACCTTATAACTGCCATAATACCATAGCGAGATTAAACTAAATCCTTTATAAGCTCATGCAACACAAACTACCTAGTACTTCAAATCATCTACAAATCTCGCATTCACTCTCGTAATAGACAAGCCCACTATCATAAGCGATCGAAGCTCAAATTGTAGCACATCTAATTTACTGGTAAAGGAGGACTTCCAACAAACAACATAGGGATCACACGCCCATAGGACACCCCGCAGGAGATAACCCACCTGCTGCGCCTCAAACTAACATCTCTACATGCCCTTCCACCATCATAAACATCACGCAATCACTTAATGTTCCTGAGTCTGAACTCATATCACAACATGAAATCTACTCCACTTCCCAACTAGACACATGAAAAGATCTTTCAACACACCCATAACTCGGGGCTACACATCAAATCAAGATGGAAATCAAGCACCAAATAGTTCATTCTACCCTCGATTAGACCCTTCTCGTCACATTCAGATCATATGAAACATCTCGCAATCATATCATACTCATCACGTAGCCATCCATCCACAAACCCCACCGACAGGGACACTACCAGACATATAAATCTAAAAGCACACGCTCATACTATCAACACTGCAGTGCTCAAGCTACAGGCAAAGCCCAGCCTCAAGTCCTCCAGAATGGCCCAACATCAACACACAGAATCACATCTCGCACCTCATCTAGGGAATCACAAGCCGTCGATGCACAGCTGATACCGAGCGCTCATGCGCGCAAACGAATGCGTGGAAAGAATTTCAAAGAGTTACATTTCAAGCTGAATCAATGACGCACGATAAGAATTCAAGAATGTGGGATTTCCTAAAGGTTCTCCACTCCGAATAAAAGTACAAACGTCTCCGTACCGATCTGAGAGACTCTACTAAACCTGCTCATGACTCGTGAGACCTATGTAACCTAGGCTCTGATACCAACTTGTCACGACCCTAAAACTAACCCGGTCGTGATGGCGCCTATCGTAAAACTAGGCCAGCCGACACAATTCCAAAATCAACCAGTATTTCATAAAAAAATCATTTTTACGCTATTAATTAACAAAATCTCATAACATAAGTCTAAATAACCAATGCAGAAGAAAATAACACAAGCCTGACATCGGGGTGTCATAAGTCACGAGCAACTACAACGTCTGTTTAAATACAATAAGGCTATCCAAGTTCGGAAATGAAGATACTAAGAACAGTCTGAGTAAGGTAAGAAGGAGAAGTGTAGGGCTGCGAACGCCAATCAGCTACCTTGCCGACTCCAAAGACCTGCTGGAAGAATAATCAGCACTCACTATCGCGACCTGCAACTGCTAGATCTGCACACAAGGTGCAGGGAGTAATGTGAGTACGCCAACTCAGTAAGTAATAAAAGTAACTGAAAACTGAGCAGTAAGAAATCAGATAATTCCACGTCATAGCACTACAGCAAAACAGTATATTTCCAAATCAGTAAAGAAATCAATTATCTCAAAAAAACTCAGTTTTAGTAAAATATTTTCTGTTAGAAACATCATTCAATAGTTTTCCAAACAAGTGATGAAATAGTGAGTAAAAGTAATGAAAACATAAACAGCCCCTCGGGCAAGACATGTATCATAAACCGCCCCTCGGGCAAAATATCAACAGAACCAGCCCCTCGGGCTACCTCACAATCACTCGTAATCGGCCCATCGGGCAACAACATAAATCAAGATCAGCCCCTCGGGCAACATCACATCACTAACACTGGGTACCCGCGCTCACTGGAGGTGTTTAGACTCCGGAGGGGCTCCTACAGCCCAAGCGCTATAACAAGCCATCTCGTGGCATAAATCAGTCAGGCCCTCGGCCTCATAATAACAACCCACCTCGTGGCGTAAATCAATCAGGCCCTCAGCCTCACAATATCATGAATCAGTAACAACCTGTTGCGGTGTGCAGCCCAATCCCATAATATCCTCACAACACATGCCCGCGGCCTCACTCAGTCAGGAATATCTCAAGCCACTCGGGCTAACAATAAAACAGGATGCTCAGCCTAAAATATCATTTAAAGTATCAAAATAGAGTAAATACGGCTGAGTTGTGAAATCAGTAAAACACAGCATGACTGAGTACATATATTAAGTCAAAATAGTGAGGAATAGTAGCAAAAACCCCCTAAGGGTCCAAATAGTTGGCACGAGGCTCAAATATGGCATTCAGCCCAAAACATATTAATACTTTCCAAAACACAATAGTTTCAAGTAGTTTTCAATCAAATACGCAACTTAATAGTCGTACGGGATGGACCAAGTCACAATCCCCAACGGTGCACGAACCCACGCTCGTCGTCTAGCGCGTGTGTCACCTCAAAGTAGCACAACGATGTGGAATCCGGGGGTGTCATACCCTCATGACAACATTTACAATCATTACTTACCTCAAACCGGTCCAAACTCTAGCCCGCGATGCCTTTGCCTCTCGACTCGGCCTCCAAATACTCCCAATCTCCAAGCGTTACCCCTTGAATCCCTCTTCAAAATCCTCTCAAAAAGCTCCAAGCCCGTCTCAGAAATGGTGAAACAAGGTTGAAAATCGCGAAGGGAAGCTTATATAGTTTTCTGACCCAGGGATTCTGCATCTGCGGTCCCCTTAACGCACCTGCGCCACCGCTTCTGCGGTCAACTAAGCGCATATGCGGATTCCACTCATTCGCCCAAATACCGCATCTGCGGTTAACACCTCGCACCTACGGCCCTGCAGGTGCGATATAACCACCGCATCTGCGATCCACCCCTAACTGGCCAAAAAACCGCTCCTGCGACCTCCCATGTGCATCTGGGACATTGCACCTGCGTCCCCAGTCCGCAGGTGCAGTTATGACAGGAATAGCAGCTGAAGCTGCTCAATTAAAATTCCAATCTCTCCGTCAACCTTCCGCATTCACTTCGGGGCTCTCGGGACCTCAACCAAAAATACGAACAAGTCACGTATCACCATTCAAACTCATACCAACCATCGGAACACTCAAAATAACATCGAAACATCAAAACACCCTCGGATTCAAGCCTAAGAATTTCAAACCTTCTGAATTCCGCAATCGATCAAAAAGTCTATCAAGCGTCATCCGAATGATCTGAAATTTTGCACACACGTCAAAATGGCTTAACAGACCTACTCCAATTTCCGGAATTCCATTCCGACCCCGATATCAAGTTTTCCACTACGAACCGGAAAACGCCAAATTTCCAATTTCGCCAATTCAAGCCTAAATCTACAACGGACCTCCAAATCACATTCCGAACGCGCTTCCAAGTCCATAATGAGCTAACGGAGCTAACCAAATCATAAAAATCCAAATCCGAGATCAATTACTAAAAAGTCAAAACTTGGTCAAACCTTTCAAATTTAAAGTTTTAAGTTGAGAATCATTCTTCCATATCTATTCCGATTAAGCTGAAAACCAAAGCCGACGATTTACATAAGTCATAATACATCATACAGAGCTAGCCATGCCCAAGAATTGGCGAGCGAAGTGCAAATGCTCAAAACGACCGATCGGGTCTTTACATAAAATAATCGTATAAATATAAAAAATATTATTTATTCTACTAAATATTTTAGAAAATAGTAGCCGAATGTTGTAAAAATATAAAGAAGTCATTTTGACTCTAAATAAAATGATAAAAGCAATTGATTGCAAAGTATAGGCTATTATTGCAAAATGTGCAAATAGTAAAAAAAAATACAAATGTGATTATATAAAATGGAATAAAATATTGCAAAGCATATATGTGGTCTTAAATAATAAATTTGGATGATTATGTCATCACAAAATAATTTAAAGGGGTAATTAATACATATTTAAATAATTTAAGTGCAACAAAATTAATTTTAAAGCTTTTAAAAATCATGAAAAATTATAGAAAATTCTTATATAACTCTTGTAAATTGAGTGATGATACCAAAATGTTATTTTAAAATCATATATGATATTTATAAAAATATGAGGGCAAAATTGGGTATCAACAATCGTTAGCTAGGGTTTATCACACATATAGTTAATGTACTTGTTAATGAGTTAAAACCATAGAGATAACTTTTGAGGGATGTGGTGGAATGATGATCTCTCCAACCTTAAACAGAGATCTCGGATGCGATTCCTGAGAATGGAGAAACACTTGATAGGAGTAAGGAAGTTAGGAATTTTATTATCTTCAAGATATATATATATATATATATATATATATATATATATATATATATATATATATATATATATATATATATATATAGGAATCTTCAAGAAAAAACCTTATTTAAGATCAACTTTTAGGGACGAGCTAAATAATCCCGTCGCTAGTAATATATGTATTGGGAAGAGATTATATTGCGGTCCTTTATGCTTTATTTTATTGAGAAGGTATTAAATTTGGTCCCCAAAAAAATAGTAACTGGTCCTAAATTATAATTGAGGGGCGTTGAGTGTGAGAGAGTTCCGCCAAATCTAATACCAAAATATAAAAAACTATTATTTTCTAAAATCAGGCGCCAAAACTAAAAAGGAAAAGGCTCTAAAAAGTAAAAACAAATGCTCTGTATTCTCAAAACTGCATCAGCTCTGCCCTAATCTCCGCCTGGCTAGCTAATTTAGAGCCCATCTTGCGCGTTTATTTGTGTTTTGAGAAAACACATATTGTGAATCTGGTGGTGTGCGAATTCAACTCTGCCCTAGTTTCCATCTCGCTCGTTTGAGAATCCAAGGTATGCTTCCTCTCTCATCGCCCGTTCTGTTTCTTCTCTAAGTGTTGTTGTTGTAGTGAAGTTTAGTAATTTGTTTAATCCTTAAAACTGCCAAAAAAAAGGCACATCATCTTTGCTTTTGTTTTCACTAAAATTAGCGTAGGTTCAAAAACTTGACAGGATTTCGTTATTTAGTTGCTAAGTTTATCTTTTGTTATACCTTAATCCCAGCTTGAATAGTTGCGCTTTTGTTTTCCAATATTGTCTCACTTCATGTCCAGTTTTATTAAGTGATAGACGAAAAATTGTATGATTTCGCTGATTGCAGCTTTCTTCTTCTTCTTCTTCTCTATGTCACGACCCAATTCCCATCCCGGTCGTGATGGTGCCTCTCGTGAAGACAAGGTTAGCCAACTAACCCAAATCCTTTCACTTTAACAATTATTAAACATAAATGAATACATAAATACAGCTTATCGACAATAATAACCAGTATTTACAACCCAACACAACCCGACCGGGGTGTCACAAGTCACGAGCATCTAAGAAGTAGGAACACAACTACAGGGTCATATATATATAAAATGAAATCTGGAATCCAAAAGATGAAGTCCGGTGCCGCGAACACTGGCGATCACCTTGCTCAGCTACATCAGTATTACCTTCGGTCCGCTAATCACCCGCTACCGGATGAACAATACCTGCAACTGCACGCGAGGTGCAGGGAGTAAAGTGAGTACTTCCAACTCAGTGGTAATAAGAGTAAATAATAACTGAGAGACAAGAAATCACGTAAGAGCACTCCATCATGCTATATAGGACAGTACAACTCTTTGAGAAAATAGTAAAACCGTGAAAAATCCTTTAGAAAATATCTGGCTCAGTTTAAAAACCTCTTTTGAAAATATCCTTTTCCAACAGTCAAGCAAATGAATGCGTAATCAGATAGTGCAAGTCCGCACATAAGTCAGCCCCTCGGGCACAGCACTCCATCAACAAATAACACCAGGGTATCTGGTAAACAGTGCAAGAAGTAGCATGGATGCCAATAATATGAGAGTGCTGAATGTCATGACACGTAGTACAAACAGGAACCAATGCATGAATGCAATGCAATGCACATGACCGCTGCGGCGTGCAGCCCGATCCATTTGGGTACCCGCGCTCACTGTGGGGGTTCAGACTCCGGAGGGGCTCCTACAGCCAAGTGCAAAATCATCATAGTATCGCTGCGGCGTGCAGCCCGATCCATCCTCAGTCCAGAACATGCAAATGAGCCACTCGGGCAATGTCAAGTAATAGCTTTTAACTCAAAACATCAGAAAAATGCAATTTAAGTCTTTAAACTTAACAATATGGCTGCACATTTCAAAACAGGGTTTAACTCAGGACTGAAATCATTTAATATGCTAAGTGTCATGAAAACAGTGATAGTAATCCCTAAAGGATTCAAATAATCGGCACGAAGCCCAAAACATGGCAATCAGCCCAAATCACGATTGCATCAAGCATGTTTTAGTCAATTACGCAGTAAAATCAACAACCGGGACGGACCAAGTCACCATCCCCAACGGTGCTCTACCCCACACTCATACCTGGCGTGCAAGTCACCACAATACAGCACTATGATGTGCAAATACGGGGTTTCAAACCCTCAGGATATCATTTACAAGTATTACTCACCTCGAACCGGTGAAATCCCTAGCTCGCGATGCCTTTGCCCCTCGAATCGGCCTCCATGCGCGTCGAATCTAACCAAAATCAGAGCGAATACATCACAATATGCTAAGGGAACAATACCCAATCGAAAACAATCGAAAATTAGCAAGAATCTCGAAACTAGCAAAACCCGAGCCCCGGGCCCGCTTCTCGAAAAATTATGAAATTCACATCACCGGATTCCTCGTCTCGCCACGAGTCCATACATACCAAGAACTCCTAAATCCGAGCTCAAATGACCTATCAAATCCCAATTTGAAATATCAAAAACTCAAGCCCTAGTTCATCAATTTTTAGGCTTAATTCCATGAATTTCTAGGTAAATTTCACATAATAATCATGTTTTTAACTCAAAAATCTTACCTCCAACAAACTCCAGTCGAAACCATCTTCAATTGCTCCCAAAAAGCTCCCAAGATGTTCAACAATGGAGGAAAATGGACAAAGCTTCGCGGATGAAATAATATAAAACCCTTCTGCCCAGCTACAGTGTTTTCGCAATTCCCAGCAAAACCTTTGCATTTGCGAAGCTACAGTGTTTTTGCAATTCCCAGAATAACCTTCGCATTTGCCACAGCTACATTGTTTTCGCAATTCCCAGCAAAACCTTCGCATTTGCCAAGCTACAGTGTTTTTGCAATTCCCAGAATAACCTTCGCATTTGCGACGCTACAGTGTTACACCAGAACCAGCAATATCAAATTTCTCCAAAATGATCCGAAACCACCCCGAAACTCACCCGAGGCCCCCGGGACCTCAACTAAAAGCACGGACATATCCCATAACATCATTCAAACTTGTTCCAATCATCAAAACACATCAAACAACGCTAAAACCATAAAATCACATCGGATTCAAGCCAAGTTCTTCAAAAACTTTCGAAATGCACTTTCGATCAAAAACCCGACCAAACGACGTCCGAATGACCTGAAAATTTGCACACATATCCAAAATCACCTAACGAAGCTACAACAACTCTCGGAATTCCGTTCCGACCCTCGGATCAAATTCTCACCCATCAACCAGAATTCGCCAAAATACTAACCTCGCCAATTCAAGCCTAATTCTACACCGGGCCTCCAAAATCAATTCCGATCGCACTCCCAAGTCACAAATCATCCCCCGAAGCTAACCGAATCACCGAAAATCACATCCGAGCCTTCTAACTCATAAGTCAATGTCCGGTTGACCTTTCCAACTTAAGCCTTCCTTAAAGAGACTAAGTGTCTCATTTCCTATCCAAACCAATTCAATTCAACTATAACTCACTCGTTGCTGATAATGAAACATGAAGAAGCAGTAATGGGGGAAACGGGGCTGTAATACATGAGACGACGGGTCGGGTCGTCACACTCTAACACTAAAAAAATAGTATGATTTCATAATCTAGTATTTTTTTCGTTTATATAATCGGTGGAAAGATTATTGGGTTGGGATTCTTAATTTGATAATTTAATTTTCTGAAGTATATTCAAGTTTGTAGCATATTTTGTGAAGAATTTTATTTTGTACAGAATGCATACCAGTTTTAAAAATTAAAGCTAATTATCTCATGAATGGCATATTAGTTTTATGGAATCAGTGAAGGATTTTGCGAGCCAAAACAGGGACTAGCATTGTTACTCCTATTGCAGTTTTGATTTTACATCTAAAAAGATTTCAACTAAATCCATTTATACCTCATAGCCCTTCTCGTCTCTACTGGCAATTGTATTTTAGCATATCTGAATAATAATAGCATCTGGGAAGATTGTAATTTCTTGTTGCTGTGTTATGAGATAGATTATTGGTGTATGTATTTACATATGATAAGAAAATTTCATTTTTTCTCTGTACTCATCATCCAGAACTATAAGGGAAATTTAGTTTATGAGCACCAAATAATGTCAAACATACAACTAACAGTGTATTCACGTATATTTTTCTTTCATATAACTAAGCAATAGGAAATGGGTGTTTGTCCGTAAGAAAAAAGAAATAGTAGGGAACATGAATCATGATACATGTTAAGAATTTAGGGAAATTCATGAGCTTACACTAAACTAGCAAGAAGCACTCTTTTAGTTGCATGCGACTATTTTGGATGATCTTGTGTCGTAAAGTATACTGTTTACGCTTTTCTTTGGTGTAAGTACTTATTTCGATCTCGGAGCAAGCTATAAGAAACCATGCATGCATGTTTTAGGAACTAACATCTTTAATTATAAGTTAATTTACAAACTTTTGTGAAGATTGGTGCCAGCTGATTGTATATTGCAATGTATTAACTGAAAATAAAGGAGCCCGGTCAACTCGAAAGTGCGACCTTAGAGTTGAAACCACTTGTGTGCATTTGATCGTAACAAGTTGTGTGCATCGTAGTATTTTTCTTATCTTTTATCTTTTTTTAAATATAATTTTTATTTACTCTCTAAGGATATGGCACCTAGTAAGCAATGGATGCAACTTGTTGATAATCGACTCGATAAAGCCTACGTAATCAGAGTGCAAAAGTTTTTGGATTATGCTTTTTAGAAAATGGGAGAAGAATATGAAATACGATGTCCATGTGTCAAATGTTGTAATACAACTTTAGAAACTCATAAGACAGTTGAGACAGATTTGAAAGTATATGGAATAATTCAAAATTATACTTTTTTATATCATCACGGGGACAATTTAGGTGAGCCACTGTCAGAATCGAAAGATGAAGATGGTGATGAACTAAAAGAATGTGAAAGTGAAGATGAAGTACAAGAACTGTTAAGAGATCTATATCCTAATATTAATGGAAGAACTGTGCACACTGATTGTGATGATTTAATTGAGGAGGAACCAAATATTGAAGCAAAAAGATTTTACAGGTTATTGAAGGATTTCGAGCAGCCACTGTACCAAAATTCAAAAGCTTCAAAGCTTTCCTCTTTGATTAAATTGCTTCACATCAATAGTATGGGTCGTTGGAGTAATGAGTCATTTACAATGTTATTGAAAGTATTAAAAGAGGAGATGTTACCCGATGGCGCCAATTTGCCAAAATTATATTATGAGGCAGAGAAGATAAGTCAAGACCTTGGCCTTTCCCACAACAAAATTGATGCTTGTACCAATGATTGCATATTATACTGGAAGGAGGATAGCTTACTTGATTCTTGCAAAGTTTGTGGTGCGTCTGGATGAAAAATATATGGATATAGCGGGGAAACAAGGAATAAAAATGGTAAGAAGATAGCATCAAAGACTTTACGCTATTTTCCATTAAAGCCTAGGCTTCAGAGATTGTTTATGTCTACAAACACGTCTACTTTAATGACATGGTATAAGGATAAAAGATTTGATGATGAAATAATGAGGCACCCAGCTAATTCAATGGCGTGGAAGTCGTTTGAGGAACTTCATCCTTCATGTAATGTCCGACTTGGACTTGCTAGTGATGGATTTCAGCCATTTCGGAATTCAAAAACCTCATATAGCATTTGGCATGTGGTTCTTATTCCTTATAATTTACCACCTTTGTTGTGTATGAAACAAGAAAATTTTATTTTGTCAATGCTTATTCCAAGTCCAGATAGTCTAGGAGATGCAATTGATACATATCTTCAACCTTTAATAGAGGAATTGAAGGAGTTGTGGGAAGTTGGCATTGAGACCTTTGATGCATCATCTAGACAGGATTTTAAGTTGCATACTTCTTTGTTATGGACCATCAATGACTTTTCAGCCTATGAAAATTTATCTGGATGGAGTACAAAAAGAAAATTGGCATGCCCATGTTGCAATAAAGACACCTCCTCAATTCAATTGGCTAATAATAAGAAGCAATGCTTTATGGGTCATCGACGCTACCTTCCTCTTAGCCACAAATGAAGCAATGACAAGGATTCATTTGATGGTACAAAAGAGAAAAGTCTCCCACCAAAAAAGCGTTCTGATATTGAGATACTTAATCAAATGCAGGATCTTGAAGGGATATAGTTAACAAATGATCCAAAGAAAAGGAAGAAGATATCACATGAAAATCGAACAGATAATTGTAACATGAAAAGTATTTTTTTGAACTTCCATATTAGAAGTCTCTCTTGTTGCGACATAATTTGGATGCTATGGATATTGAAAAAAAATATATGTGATAATATTATGGGAACAATCATGAATCTCAGAGGAAAGACCAAGGATACAATCAAAACTCGATTAGACTTGCAAGACATGAAAATTAGGCCGAAATTGCATCCCATCCAAAGAGGGAGAAAGTTGAAGTTCCAACTGCATGCTACACATTGCCTCCCAAAAGTAAGCACAAATTATGCCAAGTACTAAAGAATTTAAAGGTTCCTGATGGGTTTTCATCAAATATTTCTCAATGTGTGAACCTGAAAGATCACAAGATATCTGGGTTGAAAAGTCATGATTGCCATGTTCTTCTACAACATATACTCTCCCTTGTACTTCGTGGTAGTTGTCCAAAGAAGTGTGTGAACCGCTTATTGATTTATCTTTATTCGTTAATTTGCTTGGATCAAAGGAGTTACGGATTGTTGACTTGAAACAAATTGAAGCGCAAATTCCCATAATGCTTTGCAAGTTAGAAAAAGTCTTCCCTCCTTCATTTTTCGATGCCATGGTGCACTTGCCCATTCATTTCGCTAGTGAAGCTAAGATTGCTGGACCTATTCATTATCGGCGGATGTATCCTGTGGAACGATGGTTATATTTTTTGAATGTCTTATTGGTAATAGAACATGTCCAGAAGGCTCTATTGTGGAGGGCTACATTGCAAATGAATGTATGACCTTATGTTCACGGTGTCTGCATACGATTGACACAAAATTCAATCTACCTGAACGAAATTATGACGGGGGTTTGAAAAAATCTAATAGAGGTTTATCTATGTTTTATCAACCTGGAAGTACTCTGGGAGCTAAAGAACAATGTGATCTTGAAGCAAATGAATTGGAACAAGCACATGTATACATACAAAAGAATTGCGATGAAGTCATACCATATCTCGAGTATGGAGAGTTCTTTCAGATCGTCTCATTTTTCTTATTTCCTTTAGGGTAATTTTTTTATATGACATTTATGGTTCACTTCAAATTAGTAGAGAGTTTTCACAAACTCATGTGGATACTGCGCAGCACTTGTCTGATGCAGAATGGAACCGACAATTTATTGAATGGTTTAAAGTTAGGGTGAGTAATACATAAACATCAAATTTGACATTTTAATGTTGTATTACTAATTCTAAATTATTCAACGTAATCTTATTGATAGGTTGCACAGTTGCATAAAGGAGATGATAGTCGGATCATGGAAGATCTGCTCTCACTTTCACATGGTCCTACCCAATATACGACACATTTTAATGGTTACATTGTTAATGGATATAGATTTCATGTAGAAGATTATGATAAAAATTTAAATACTCAAAATTGTGGTGTTGTTGTAGTTGGTGAGAATGATAAAGATAGTGAGAGGATTAATTACTATGAAATTCTAACAGATGTGATTGAATTGCAATTTGTCATGGGTAGAAGAGTAATTTTATTTCGATGTGATTAGTTTGATATGTAAGATAAAATAAAGGGATTTAAAAAAGATGAGTATGACTTCGTGAGTGTTAATCCAGGGAGATTATTGAAAACAAATGAGCCTTTTATTTTAGCGGAGCAAGCATCTCAAGTGTTTTATGCTATTGATAACTCCAACAAAGGTTAATATGTAGTGAGGAAGACTCAACCTCGTGATTCCTATGAGATTGTAAAACAAATGGATGATGATATTGTAGACTTAGGAAATCCTTCACAAAAGAAACGAAAAAGAACCGATGAGGTGAAGCATCTATTTAAGATTTAGTATATTCATTGTTACATATAGTGATGGCATGATTTCTTTTATTACTATATTGTCACACATTATCTTACTATTTTTTAGTTTTAGCTCTTTGCAAGTTCAATATGAAACTATCAAAGACTGAAAATGAGGAGGAATCAACTATGAAGAGTACAACCAGATATGTGTTCGTCCTGCCGGGTGCTATAAGAAAGGGACAAGGACGAGGACGAGGGCTAATATCTTTGGTTGTGAAAGAGAATATGCCAATTAAGAGTTTATTTCCTCAATCTAGTGATCTTGTTAAGCAATACATCCAAACAATTGAAACAAGTAAGATAGTTTAAATCTACTGTTTTTAATGTGTACAACTGAATTTTAATATTTAAATATTAGTAATATGATTTCGTTTCGCCAGGTGCTATTGGGAAGGGACGAAGACAAGGGCTTAAAAGCTCTACATGTCTGCTAGTCAAGGCGGGAATGATACATAAAAACTCTATCGTTCTTGAGAAAGAGTACATGCAAATTGATATTCCATTGCCTCCATCTACTGATCAAGTTTAGCAATACACCCAAAAAGTTGAAGCAAGTAAGTTTTTCCAAATCTGTGGTATTTTTAATTGCATATATTACTGAAATTAAATGCCAAACTAAAATGGTTTTTTGGTCTAGGTTCTATAGGGAAGGGATGGGAGCAAACTCCTAGATCTTTGTGCTCATCTTTAGGGATTTCTAAAAGCACAAGATCGAATTTTACCATGTCTTCTAACCAAGAAATGCGAACAATGGATAAAAACTCCTTGGTTCTTGAGAAAGAGCATATGCAAACCAATATTTCATTGCCTCCATCTACCGATCAAGTTATGCAACACTCCCAAGCAACTGAAACAGGTATGATATTTTAAATCAATATGTTATTAATTTGTAGAACTGAATTTTATTGCTACAGTTTTTACCAAATTATGCAGCCGTAGGTTCTTCATCTAATCCTAGAAAGGTAAAACAAGTTATAGGGAGCAACAAGTGCAAAGACGTTGCATCACTTGAAGTCAGACAAAAGCTGAAAGTAGCCTTTTACAATAATCGAATAGTTGGAACAAATAGCAAACTGTTTTCGAGGCACTTGGGAAGAATCGTTCGTGACCGTAATATGTGTCCGTTGGGAGTATCATATTGGAATGATATTAAGGAAGAAAAGATGAATCACATGTGGGCACCTATTGAGGTAAGCAAGATATTTATACAGTGAATATGCATATCTTTTAGTTGAATACATGTGTTCCTGTTTGTGCCTCTATGTAGGAATCACAACGAGTGAAACGAATCTCTGACTGATAATTGTTAATACTTTTAATCGGCAATTATTTCGCTAGACTGCTTGAATGTCGTGCGACAATAACTCCTTCTCATTAGAGAACCGGATGCCCAATTTATTTAGAAACACATTGCTTTTTAACCCCTATTTAGAAACAGATTCAGTCACAACATTGTCTGTGTAAGAAGTGCATACATGGTCTCAGTTGTTACCCAGGTTTTTTTTGTAAATCCACGAGGAAAATTTCTAGGAATAGTTTTATATATATCTGATATAAAAAAACAACATAAGGTACAATCACATGCACATTAGTCGTGAAAATTGACCACACTGTCCAAAAGTACGAACTGGGCAGCTTCCCTTGCTTGATGTCTTTCCATTTTTGTTCCAGCATATCCTCCATTTGTATTATTAAGTAGCTCAATGTATCTCGATCAACCTGCTATCTATACTGTATATATGTTTAGTATACACATATGACAATAGATCTGGCCTCGTAGAATCACACGCACATGAAGATATTTACATGATATTTCTATTGCGTGTGGTGCTTGTCCTCCAAATTTTGGAGGTAATCCTTGCTTGTACCCGTGATATCTCAGCATATACACTAAGTTCCCATGACCAGCAATGCAAATGTGACTGGTATTTCTTCCTTTCTAAGTCTACTGTGCCCGTATTTTGAATCCAAAGCAATATTCCTAGTTTGACACAAATGCTCATAGCTTGGCTCCTGTAGTTTATTCCTTTCCATTCGAGCAACTTGGTGAGCTCAATACTTATATATGTGAAGTGTGTATTGAGGTATTCATATGGATGTATAATGTACTGATCAACTGGACACTGAGGGAAACTATGCCCAGTATGCTCTCATCCTTCATGCTTGTGCTTATCTGTATAATTTTTGGTGAATATTAACTGATTAAACTGTTAATTGCTATAGAATTTGAAATAACAGTTAAAACTATATTATATGGTAATTGCTGTATGCTGGAGAGTTTCTCCTAACACAGGATTATGAGTAGTTACTAAAACTGAACTAATTCATTAACTCAACCCATGTTTTGATTATTGTAGGATAAATTTGAGAGTGTTGACATGAATGATCATCGTGATCATATGTGATGGCCCCTTAGGTCATCACTTGTTTAGAAAATAAATTCTGTGTTCCGAGGCCTTAGAACCTCCTTTTTGTCTCACCTCAATTTGCGTGCACAGTCCGGGCATGTATTCGGAGAGCCATAATATGAAAATCTGTGAAAAATGATGAATTTTTCCTTTAAAATGAATTTAGGTTGACTTCGGTCAACATTTTGGGTAAATGGACCCGGACCCGGACCCATGATTTGACGGTCTCGGAGGGTCTGTAGGAAAATATGGGACTTGGGCATATGTTCGTAATCGAATTCCGAGGTCCCAAGCCCGAGAAATGAACTTTTGAAGAAAATTGTTTAACTGAAATTCTTAGCGTTTTTGGAAATTTGAATGTAATTGAATTCGATGGTATTGGGCCCATATTTTGGTTCCGGAGCCCGGTACAGGTCTTATATGGTATTTAAGTTGAGCCTGTAAAATTTGGTAAGAAACGGACTTGAAATGACGTGAATCGGACCTTCGGATGTTAAAATTTGAACTTAAGAGTTCATGAGACTTTTTTTGATTTTGATGCTAATTTCAGTGTTGTTGATGTTATTTTGATTATTTGATCGTATGAGCATGTCCGTATGATGTTTTTGGATTTGCGGCAGCATTATTGGTGGAGGAGGATGAAGAAGGATATTGTTGCGTATGTGGCTCGGTTTTTGAATTGTCAGCAGGTAAAGTACGAGGATCAGAGACCCGGTGGTTTGTTTCAGAGGGTTGAGCTTCCCGAGTGGGAGTGGGAGCGTATCACTATGGACTTTGTTGTTGGACTCTCACGGACTCAGAGGAAATTCGATGCAGTGTGGGTTATTGTTGATAGGCTGACCAAGTCAGCGCATTTCATTCCTGTGGCAGTCTCTTATTCTTCTAAGAGGTTAGCGTTTCATCCTCAGACGGACGGGCAGTCCGAGCGTACTATTCAGATTTTGGAGAACATGCTCCGGGCTTGTGTTATTGACTTTGGAGGCTCGTGGGATCAGTTTTTGCCTTTAGTAGAGTTTTCCTACAACACAGTTACCAATCGAGCATTCAGATGGCTCCTTATGAGGATTTATATGGTAGGCGGTGTCGGTCGCCGGTTGGGTGATTTTAGCCGTGAGAGGCTCGGTTGTTGGGTACGGATCTAGTATAGGATGCCTTGGACAAGGTCAGGATCATTCAGGATAGGCTTCGTACAGCTCAGGCCAGGCAAAAGAGTTATGCCCACCGTAAGGTTCGTGATGTGACATTCATGGTCGGCGAGCGAGTGTTGCTTCGGGTGTCGCCTATGAAGGGCGTGATGAGATTTGGAAAGAAGGGCAGGCTTAGCCCTAGGTTCATTGGCCCATTTGAGATTCTTGATCGAGTGGGAGGGGTGGCTTACAGACTTGCGTTGCCGCCGGGTTTATCAGCCGTGCATCCAGTGTTTCATGTGTCCATGCTTCGGAAGTATCACGGCGATCCATCCCACGTGTTAGACATCAGCACTGTCCAGTTGGAGAAGGACTTGTCCTATGAGAAGGAGCCGGTAGCTATTCTAGACCGGCAGGTTTGTCAGTTGAGATCGAAGATTTTCCCTTCTGTTCGTGTTTAGTGGAGAGGTCAGCCTGTTGAGGCATCGACCTGGGAGTCCGAGTCCGATATGCGGAGCCGTTATCCCCATCTTTATTCCAAACTCAGGTACTTCCTTCTCATGTCCGTTCGAGGACGAACGATTGTTTTAGAGGTGGAGAATGTGATGACCCAAAAGGTCATCACTTGTTTTGAAAATAAATTCTGTGTTCTGAGGCTTTAAAACCTCCTTTTTGTATCAACTCGATTTGCGTGCACAGTCCGGGCGTGTATCCGGAAAGCCATTATGTGAAAATCTGTGAAAATGATGAATTTTGCCTTTAAAATGAATTTAGGTTGACTTCGGTCAACATTTTAGGTAAACAGACTCGGACCCCTGATTTGACGGTCCCGAAGGGTCCGTAAGAAAATATGGGACTTGGGCGTTTGCCCGAAATCGAATTCCGAGGTCCAAGCCCGAGAAATGAATTTTTGAAGAAAATTATTTAACTGAAATTCTTAGAGTTTTTGGAAATTTGAATGTAACTGAATTCGATGGTATCGCGCCCATATTTTGGTTTCGGAGCCCGGTACAGGTCTTATATGGCATTTAAGTTGAGCCTGTAAAATTTGGTAACAAACGGACTTGAAATGACGTGAATCGAACCTTTGGTTGTTAAAATTTGAACTTAAGAGTTCATGAGATTTTTCTTTGATTTCGATGCTAATTCATAGTTATTGATGTTATTTTGAAGATTTGATTGCACGAGCAAGTCCGTATGATGTTTTTGGACTAGCTTGCATGTTTGGTTTGGAGCCCCGAGGGCTCGGGTGAGTTTTGGATAGGCCACAAAGTGAAATTTGGACTTAGGAAATTGCTGGTGTGTTGCATGTCTGCAGGCTCCGCAATTGCGAAGCCTAGCTCGCAAATGCGAGCTCGCAAATGCGAAGATTGATTGCAAATGCGAAAGATGACCTGGGCTGCCTTGGTCGCAAATGCGATATTGCATTTGCTAATGGTCCCTCGCAAATGCGAAGGGGACCGGATTTTTTCAATGTCGCAAATGCGACATATTTTTCGCATCTGCGAAGGAAGCAGGTTTGGAAGGGGTTCGCAATTGCAAACCCTGGTCGCAATTGCGACATCTGCAACCTGCTAAATCATAACTTAGACACTTTTTCAACCATTTTTACAACCTTTTCAAAACCTAAACACCTTTGGGCGATTTTTCAAAGACAACTACTCTTCCAAATCGATTGTAAGTCATTTCTAACTCATTTTCTTTAATCTTTAACATCTTTTCACATGATTTCAACTCAAAATCAAGGTGTTTTGGGTAGAACTTAGGTTTTTCAAATTTTGGGGATTTGGACCTCAATTTGAGGTCCGATTTCAAAACGAATTATATATTTGGGTTCGTGGGTGAATGGGTAATCAGGTTTTGGTTCGAACCTCGAGTTTTGACCATGTGGGCCCGGGGTCGATTTTTGACTTTTTGGGAAAAACTTTAGAAAACCTATTTTGATGCATTAGAATTAATTCATTTAGCATTTATTGATATACTTAAGTAACTTGTGGCTAGATACCAGTGAATTGGTGGTGGAATCAAGAGGTAAAGCGGTAGTTGAGGCTTGAATTGTGTTCCTGGCATCGAGGTAAGTGTTTGGTCTTACCTTAGCTCGAGGGATTAGAAGTTGTGTCCTATTTGCTATGTGTTAATTGTTGAGTACGGCGTATAGCCATGGTGACGAGTATCTATACGTTGGTGTCAAGTATGCCTGTGAGTCTTATACTATGATTAATGTGACACCGTTTTGTATTGCTCATGCCTTATGTGATGATTTCTATTGTTGAACAAGGCTTGTGGAAGTAATATTGGTATTTGAACATTGAAGAGCATTGGCTCAAGTTGTAAAATGATTTGTGGGAGTACTATTGGCAATTGAACATTATAGAGCATTGGCTCAAGTTGTAAATTGAGTTGTGAAGTAAATGTGAAAAAGAGAAGAGGATTATGATATTGTCTCCCTTGCCGGGATGTTGTTGTTTTAATGTTATCTCCCTTGCCGGGATGTATTGTTTCCTTTGCCAGGATATGATTGTTGTACTATTGTTCCCATGCCGGGATTTTATTGATTCCCTTGCCCTTATTTCTTTGTGATTGTTGTTTGGGTAAGGAAGAGTGTTAAAGCACGAAGGGTGATGCCGTGCATGATATTTTTGAGAGAGTGTTAATGCACGAAGGGTGATGTCATGCCGCACGATGTACCATTTCGTGCCTTTATATGAATGATAATGCACGAAGGATCATTTCGTGCCACGATTATGTGAGGTAAAAGCACGAAGGGTGATGCCGTGCCGATTATATTAATTCTTATGGTGAGGACGAGAGTAAAAACACGAAGGGTGATGCCGTGCACTTGTCCTTGATTTTCCTAATTCTTGCTGATAATTGAGTTATGGTGTTCTTTGCGTTTATTTACTGATTTTCTGTTGTTACTAGATTTTATTGATTTCCTTGCCCAAATTGCTTTGTGATTGTTGCTTGTGTGAGGAAGAGTGTAAAGCACGAAGGGTTATGTCGTGCATGATATTGTGAGAGAGTGTTAAAGCACGAAGGGTGATGCCGTGCATGTTATTTGTGAGAGAGTGTTACAGCACGAAGGGTGATGTCGTGCACTAGTCTTTGATTTCCTGATTTTTATTGATAACTGAGTTATGGTTTCCCTACATTTAACTGTTGGTTTTCTGTTGATACTTGTTGTACCCCGCAGCATGATTCCCCCTTCCTATCTTTAATTGTGAAATTCTGCCTTTACTTTCCGCTGTATATGATTTAACTGCACAGGTTTATTTGGTAGTCTGGTCCTAGCCTCGTCACTACTTCGCCGAGGTTAGGCTAGGCACTTACCAGCACATGGGGTCGGTTGTACTGATACTACACTCTGCACTGTGTGCAGATCCCAGAGCTATAGCTTTTTGACCGCAGTAAGGTTGCTGCCATCAGTCCAACAGGCGACCTGAGGTAGTCCTGCAGGCGTCCGCAGTCCTTGTCATCTCCTTCTATCTTTTTATTCTGTTTCTTTCATGTATTCCAGAGATAGCGTTCTCTTAATCTTTCAGACCTTTATTTGTAGTATTCCTAGACAGTCTGTGAAATTGTTACATCAGTTCTAGGTAGTCTATATTTAAGGAATTGTATTGGTAATATTTAAATGGTTATATCTTGTTCTTCCGCTTATTAAATTCTGTTGTTTATATAATATTGGTTCTTAATTGTTAAAGGATTAAAATGAGAAAAAGGTAACTAATTCAAATGGTTGACTTGCCTAGCTTTCACTAGTAGGCGTCATCACGACTCCCGAGGGTGGGAAATCCGGGTCGTGACATCATATCTTCGCATGGATGAAAGAGTTATGAAACAAATGGAGAGGACACTTTTATGCAAAATATGTAAAGGATAAGCCAATCCAACGGGCTCTTAAGAATATTCCAAAGGGAGTAGACAAGAAAGAATGGGAGTAGTTAGTAAAGGAACATTTTTCTTTAGAAAGTTTTTAGGTATGCCTAGTGATTTAATAATCTATTTCGCTAAAGCATCTGCAGCCTGATTCCTCTCCCTAGCTATGACTCATGCACCAGAACAGGGGAAAAAGAAAAGTTAGAACTACAATGAAGCTATAAAAAAGCTTAGATCAACAGAATGAATTCGAACTCCACATTCAGATTCTGAAATGGATACTGTCTACTAAAATTCTTCCTTCAACTTTAGATCAATAGAATGAATTCGATCTCCAACTCCAGGCAACATAAATATCAGCTCTATTAAGTTATACTAGTACTTATTTCTAAAGCTATTTGTCGAAAAGAAATTTTGCAAAATGAGTTCTCCAAGACTAATATTTAGTCGCCAGGGGTAGGCGTCGGAAGGTATTCTAAGGACAAGAGGGGGAAGAGTTCACTCTAATTGATAAGACACTACTCTTTAGCATTTTTTGCTGTCAGACTAGACATGTATATGCTTAAGTCAAACCAGATAGGAACTTACAAATATATTCAAGTATAGGAGTATTTTGTCACACTTATTTGCTTCAGCCAATAATCTTGTTACTGTTGGACCTGGCTGAAGTTATATTTGCATTTTCTTTGAATTAGGGTATTCATGTTACATGTATTACGCCTTTAAAATTTCACACCTACAGTTTCTCTTTTAAGTAGTGTTAACCAATTCAGGTCTTCTAACTTAAGGATGAAAAGGAATCATTTAGGAAGTGGTACTGCCTTCCTGTACCTAGTAATAATTTCAGGATTGCTTCGTTATTTTTGCTCTTATCAGTAGATCCGCATTCAGTTCTCATCAGTAGATGCTCATCAGGGGGCCAACTTGATAGTAAGTAGCCTTTGAGTAAACAAAATCCATATTCAGATTCTGATGACCTCTATAGTCGAAAAGTCATTCATGGTATGTAATTATAGTTACGCTTCAAGTCATCATTCAGTAACATGAGAAACCAAGTGGAGGTTGTCTTTGTGCCTTTTAGTTCTAGCGTGTTGTGCTTTTGCTTTCGCCAATTAGAGTTCCTACTTACTTTCAGTGAATTAAGTTATCTCCTATCTCTGTGGTTTAGCTATCATATTCGTGGAGGCTAAGTGTTCAAGTATATATTGTTTGTTGGAAAATTAAGTTTATTCTGAAGTTTTTTAGAAGCTCAACTTATTATTTAATTTTATTAAATTTCTTACATTTAATCTTAATATCTCATAAATTTAGGCGAGAAGCAAGAGGAATGCGGCAAATCGAGCTAAGTTGAAGATGCTTCATCATATTGGTAGCAAGCCTATTCGTGAGATCATTTATCAAAAGGTATTATCATAAAATTTCTATTTTCCTAAGAAAATATTTACGAGCTGTTATTTGACATGTTTGACTGTAACAACCCGGCCGGTCGTTTCGAGAGTTATAGCCTCGCTCCCCCATTTCCTGCTTCTTGTGTTCTTCAGCTGTATTATGTCTTACCGGGTTAGTTGGTTCGATTTCGGAGTGGTCTTGGAGTGAATTGAGATACTTAGTCTCTTTTGTGAAGGCTTAAGTTGGAAAAGTTGACCGGATGTTGACTTATGTGTAAACGACAACAGATTTGAATTTTGATGGCCCCGTTAGCTCCACTAGGAGATATTGGACTTAGGAGCACGTCCGGAATGTGATTTGGTGGTTCGTGGTAGAATTAGGCATGAATTGGCGAATGTTGGAATTTTGGCGATTTTGGCCGGCAGTGGAAATTTTGAAATCGGGGTTGGAATGGAATTTCAGAAGTCGGAGTAGGTTCGTGGTGTCATTTCTAGCTTGTGTGAAAAATATGGGGTCACTAGGACGTGATTTCATAGGTTTCAGTGTCGTTTGTGAAATTTAAAAGTTTAGAAGTTCTTAGGCTTGAATTCGAGGGTAATTTGGTGCTTTGATGTTGTTTTGAGTGATCCGAAGGCTCAAATAAGATTGAATGATGTTATTGGATGTGTTGGTATGTTTGGTTGAGGTCTCGAGGGCCTCAGGTGGGTTTCGGGTGGTTAATAGAGCATTTTTGGCCTTGAAGAGACTGCTCATAGCTGCTGTATTTTTTCTTCTGGTTTCCTTATACGCGATCGAATGAGTTCATCCGCGATCGCTTAGGCTTATTTGGGGAAGAGGTGAAGTTGTTCTACGATATCGTAGAGTTAGGGTCGCGATCGTGTACGTAGGTGAGGTAGTGCTTCACGGATGCGTGGCCAGTGTAGCGTTCGCGTAGAAGAAATTGAGCTGAAGAGGAGCCAAGGTGATTGCTCTACGTGATCGCGTGAGGCAGGTTGCGATCGCGTAGGTCTGTGTGGCATAGGTTCGCAAACACGTGTGTATTTCCACGATCGCATAATTTTAAAATATGGGGCAGCGTGTTTGTGTTTCGCGATCTTGAGGCTATTTCTGCGATCGCGATGAATATATATCTGGGCAGATTTAAAAGATTCAAAACTAGAGTTTCGAGTTCATAACATAAAATTGAAGTGGGAGCTCGGTAGAAGGCGATTTCTGAAGGGATCTTCAGAAAGGTGATTGGGGTAAGTGTTTTCACTTGATTTTGGTTAAATTCCATGATTCTATGTTGATTTTTATCATCTAAATTGGGAATTGGGGTGAAAATTTGGGGGGGGGGGGGGAATAGAAGAGTTCTTGAGAGAATAATTTGGGGATTTGAGGGACCAAATGAGGTAGGATTCTGATGAAATTGGTATAGGTAGACTCATGAGTGAATGGGCTTTCATGTTTCGTAATTTTTGTCGGATTTCGAGACGTGGGCTTGGAGGGCGGGTTTGAACTAATTTCGGGTTCTTGGTCTAATTTGGTAGTTTTTCTTATAGAATCATTCCTTTAGCATACATTGATGGTATTGTACTGGTTGTGAATAGATTCGGAGCATTTGGAGGCTGATTCGAGGGGCAAGAGCATCGCGGAGTAGAGATTTGATCGATTTAAGGTAAGTAACGATTGTAAATCAAGTCCTGAGGGTATGAAACCTCGGATTTTGTGTCATGTGACTATTTTGAAGTGGTGCTCATGCTAGGTGACGGGCGTGTGGGCGTGTACCATTGGGGATTGTGACTAGGTCCGTCCCGTATCTACTGTAAATGTTGCTTATTTACTTATTTACAGCATAACTCAGTCTCTATTACTCCGTTATGATGCATCATATGAATGTTGCTTATGCTGAATACCTTGTGTTCTGAGACCCCAAGAGGCTGGAGAGGTTATGACTGAGTGAGGCCGAAGGCCTGATTTGTGAGGATATTTATGGGATCGGGCTGCACGCCGCAGCATGTTTTACTGATTCATGGCTGAATGAGGCCGAAGGCCTGGTTGATTTATGCCATGATTAACTTGTTTTAGCGCTTGGGCTAAAGGATCCCCTCTGGAGTCTGCACACCCCCAGTGAGTGAAGGTACCTATTGAGTGCGAGTGCCGAGTGCTGAGTGACTGGGAGGCATGAGTGATGGTGAGGTTTGCCCGAGGGGTTGTATACGAGCGATGGTGAGGTTATCCCGAGGGGTTGTATATGACTGATGTTTGCCCGAGGGGCTGTTTACAATTTCATCATTTTCGCTCACCTTTGCATTGTGCCTTTGTTTGAAAACGGTTGAAAGATATTTTAAAATGATTTTTACTAGAACTGGATTTAAGCAAGCTGATTTGATTCGAACTATAGTTTTAAAAGCGTGCCGTATTTTACTGAGTTACTGTTATATGAACTTTATTTGCATTACTACTCGTCACTACTTCCCAGCCTTTTAATTAATGTTGTTACTTACTGAGTTGGCATACTCACGTTACTTCCTGCACCCTGTGTGCAGATCCAGGCGTATCCGGACACGGTAGTGGCTGTTGATTATTCCAGTTGCAGATTTTCTCGGAGATAGCACGGTAGCTGCCTGGCAATCGCGGCCCTGCTCTTCTCTCTCTTACCTTCCTTTAGTTGTATTTAGTTATTTTCCAGACTATGTTAGTCTCAGTATTGTCAGACAAATTGTTGTAGATGCTCATGACTAGTGACTCCCCGATGTCGGGCTTTCTTTTCCACACTATTGTTTAGATTTGAACTCCTTATGAAGATTTTATATTAAATAGCTTTGGAATTATCTTGAAAATGCTAATATCGTTTTGTTTTGGTAATGTGCCGGCTTACCTAGTACCACGATAAGCGCCATCACGATAGGGTTAGTTTTTGGGACGTGACAAGTTGGTATTAGAGCCTTGATTACATAGGTCTCACAAGTCATGAGCAGGTTTAGTAGAGTCTTGCAGATCGGTATGGAGACGTTTGTACTTATCTTCGAGGGGCTGTAGAACCTTTAGGAAAACTTCACATTCTTGAATTCTTGTCGTGTGAATCTGTTGATTCTGGTGACTATACTTTTGTTATTTTATTCTCTCACTGATGGTGAGGACATGTGCTACAGGTCAAGACGGACGACCACCAGTACCACCAGTTGGGGTCGCGAGAGATCGAGGTCGCGATCGAGGCCATGGTAGGGGCAAGGGTGTAGCCCGCACAGCAGCTAGGGCAGCACCTACAGATCCACCTGCCGTGCCAGTTCATGATCAGGTCCCAGTTGTGGATGCACCAGCGAGACCAGCTTAGGCACCGGCTGTGCCTATTGTTATTCCAGGTCTTCAGGAGACCTTAGCTAAGATTCTGATCGTGTGAACTAGGCTTGCTCAGGCGGTCCCTGTTTCTACTACCGCAGCCACTTCTTAGGCCGAGGGATGCACTCAGACTCCCACCGCCTGCACACCCGAGCAGGTTGTTCAGGGACTTCAGACATGGGGGCACCACCAGCCCAACCGATTGCACCTCCTTAGGACTATGTGGTTCCAGTCATGCCTGATGATGAGCAACAAAGATTGGAGAGGTTTGGTAGACTTCAGCCTCCGACTTTCAGTGGTACAGAGGGCGAAGGCGCCCAAGGTTTCTTGGACAAGTGTTAGAGGATTCTCCGTACATCGGGTATTCTGGAGACCAGTAGGGTCTCGTTCACTACATTTTAGTTCTCTGGAGCTGCCTTCACTTGGTAGGAGGCTTATGAGAGGCGTAGGCCTGTTGGTGCAGCGCCCCTTACCTAGCAATAATTCACCATTCTTTTCCTGGAGAAGTATGTGACACAGTCCTGCAAAGAGGAGGTGCATAGATAGTTTGAGCAGTTGTGTCTGGTGCTTCTTTTGAGGAGGTTGTTGACATTGCTCGGGACATAGAGTCGATTCCCCACCAGGAGCGAGTGGAGAGGGAGGCAAAGATCCCTCGTGGATCCGGTAGTTCTGGTGGTGCTCCTCATGGGGGTTAGTTCCAGCACGGTAGAGGCCGTCCATTCATACATGCTCAGTCAGCTCGCCCAGTTCACCATGGTGAATCATCGGTCCATGGTTCTCACAGTTCTCATCAGGGCCATTCATCACTTAGTGCCCTCCCAGCCCAGAGTTTATCCCGTGCTCCATCAGTTCAGGGCTCCTCCATTCCCGGTTCTTCTACCAGTTATCCCGGTTCTAGGGGTTCCCTTCAATCCCCGTCACCAGCACCAAGGGGTTGTTTTGAGTGTGGGAAGTTTGGGCATATGTGGAGGCAGTGTCCTCGTTATCATGGGGTCTGCCTCAGTAGAGGAGTCAGCGATCGACTTTAGCACTAGTTACTTCACCACCCGCCCAGGCAACTAGGGGTGGGGATCAGTCAGCTAGGGGTCGCTCTAGAGGGGAGGTCGATCAGGTGGTGGTCAGGCCCTTTTCTATGCACTCCCTGCAAGACCAGATGTTATTGCTTCAGATGTTGTGATCACAGGTATTGTCTTAGTTTGCCACAGGGATGCCTCTATATTATTTGATCTTGGTTCCGCTTTTTCATACGTGTCATCATATTTTGCTCATTATTTGGATAGGCCCCACGAGTCTCTTGTTTCATCAGTTCATGTATCTACTCCTGTGGGCGATACTATTGTTGTGTACCGCACATATCGATCTTATGTGGTGACTATTGGGGGTTTGGATACCTGAGTAGACCTTTTGCTGCTTAGTATGGTTGATTTTGATGTGATATTGGGCATGGATTGGTTGTCTCTGTGTCATGCTATTCTGGATTGTCACTCTAAGACAGTGACGTTGGCTATGCCGGGGGTGCCACGGATTGAGCGGCGAGGTTCGTCGGATTATGTTCCCAATAGAGTGATTTCATTCTTGAAGGCCCAGCGGATGGTTGTGAAGGGTTGTCTTTCTTATTTGGCTTTTGTAAGGGATGTTAGTGTAGAGACTCCTACTATTGATTCAGTTCCGGTGGTGAGGGATTTTCCAGATGTGTTTCCTGCAGACCATCCGGGCATTCCACTGGACAGCGATATTGACTTCGATATTGATCTGGTGCCGGGCACTCAGCCCATTTCTATTCCACCATATCGTATGGAACCGACAGAGTTAAAGGAATTGAAAGGCAACTTCAGAAACTCCTTGATAAGGGTTTTATTCGGCCTAGTGTATCACCTTGGGGTGTGTCTGTTCTATTTGTGAAGAAGAAAGATGGTACTATGAGAATGTGCATTGACTACAGGCAGTTGAACAAAGTCACAATCAAGAATAAGTATCATTTGCCTCGTATTGATGATTTATTTGACCAGCTTCAGGGAGCGAGGGTGTTCTCCAAGATTGATCTCCGGTCAGGGTATCACCAGTTTAAGATCAGGGACTCGGACATTCTTAAGACAGCTTTCAGGACCCGATATGGTCATTATGAGATTATGACTTCCTTGTGATGTCTTTTGGGCTGACCAATGCCCCAGCAGATTCATGCATTTGATGAACAACGTGTTTCGGCCTTATCTGACTCGTTTGTTATTGTATTCATTAATGATATTCTGGTGTACTCGCGTAGCCAGGAGGAGCACGCTGAGCATTTGAAAGTTGTATTGCAGCGGTTGAGAGAGGAGAAGCTTTATGCTAAGTTCTCCAAGGGTGAGTTTTGGCTCAGTTCAGTGGCATTCTTGGGGCACGTGGTGTCCAGCGAGGGTATTCAGGTTGATCCGAAAAAGATAGAGGCGGTCCAGAGTTGGCCCAGACCGTCCTCAGCCACATAGATTCGTAGCTTTCTTGGTTTGGCGGGTTATTACCATCGGTTCGTTCGGGGATTTTCATCTATTGCATCACTCTTGACGAAATTGACCTAAAAGGGTGCTCCTTTCAGGTGGTCGGATGAGTGTGAGACGAGCTTTCAAAAGCTCAAGACTGCCTTGACCACAACTCCAGTATTAGTTCTGCCATCAGCTTTAGGTTCTCATATAGTATATTGTGATGCTTCTTGGGTCGGCATTGGGTGTGTTTTGATACAGGAGGGTAGAGTGATCGCCTATGCTTCTCGCCAGTTGAAGCCCCATGAGAAGAACTACCCTGTTCATGATTTGGAGTTGGCTGCCATTGTTCACGCATTGAAGATTTGGAGTCACTATCTCTATGGAGTGTCTTGTGAGGTGTTTACTGATCATCATAGCCTCCAGCACTTGTTCAAACAGGCGGATCTCAATTTGAGGCAGCGGAGATGGTTGGAGCTGCTAAAGGACTATGATATCACTATTTTGTACTATCCAGTAAAGGCCAATGTGGTGGCCGATGTCTTGAGTAGGAAGGCAGTGAGTATGGGTAGTCTTGCATTCCTGCCTGTTGGGGAAAGGCCTCTTGCGGTTGATGTTCAGGCCTTGGCCAATTGGTTTGTGAGATAGGATATTTTGGAGCCCAGTCGGGTCCTAGCTTGTGTGGCTTCTCGGTCTTCCTTATTCGATCGCATCAGAGAGCGCCAGTATGATGACCCTCATTTGCTTGTCCTCATGGACAAGGTTCTGTATGATAATGCCAGAGATGTGACTATTGGTGATGACGGGGTATTGAGAATGCAGAGCTGGATATGTGTGCCGAATCTAGATGGGCTTTGACAGTTGATTCTTGAGGAGGCCATAGTTCGCGGTATTACATCCATCCGGGTGCCGCAAAGATGTATCAGGATTTGAGGCAGCACTACTGGTAGAGGAGAATGAAGAAAGATATAGTGAGGTTTGTAGCTCGGTGTCTCAATTGTCAGCAAGTGAAATATGAGCATCAGAGACCGGGTGGATTGCTTCAGCAGATAGAGATTCCAGAGTGGAAGTGGGAGTGGATCACCATGGATTTCTTAGTTGGACTCCCACGGACCTTGAGAAAGTTCGATGCTATTTGGGTGATTGTAGATCGGCTGGCCAAGTCCGCACACTTCATTCTTGTGTGTACCGCCTATTCTTCATAGCGTTTGGTTGAGATTTACATCAGAGAGATTGTTCGCCTTCACGGAGTGCTAGTTTCCATCATTTTCGATAGAGGCGCACAGTTTACATCGTAGTTTTGGAGAGCCGTACAGCGAGAGTTGGGCACTCAGGTGTAGTTGAGCACGACATTTCATCCTCAGATGGATGGGCAGTCCGAGCGCATTATTCAGATATTGGAGGACATGTTACGCGCTTGTGTCATTGATTTTAGGGGTTCATGGGACCAGTTTCTGCCACTCGCGGAGTTTGCATATAACAACAGTTACAATCGAGTATTCAGATGCCTCCATTTAAGGCATTATATGGGAGATAGTGTAGATCTCCAGTAGGTTGGTTCGAGCTGGGCGAGGCTAGGCTTTTGGGTAAAGACTTAGCACAGGATAAAAGTGATTCAGGAGCGGCTTCGTACAGCACAGTCAAGACAAAAGAGTTATGCTGATAGAAAGGTTTGTGATGTGTCTTATATGGTTGGGGAGAAGGTTCTACTGAAGGTTTCACCCATGAAGGGTGTTATGAGATTTGGGAAGAAAGGCAAGCTGAGCCCTCGGTTCATTGGGCCTATTGAAGTGCTTCGGAGGATTGGGGAGGTGGCTTATGAGCTTGCTTTGCCACCTAGCTTGGCGGGTCTGCATCCAGTATTTCATGTTTCTATGCTCTGAAAGTATATCGGCGATCCGTCTCATGTCTTGGATTTTAGCACGGTTCGGTTAGATGGTGATTTGACTTATGATGTGGAGCTAGTGGCGATTTTTGAGCGGCAGGTCCGAAAGTTGAGATCAAAGGGTATAGCTTCAGTGAAAGTGCAGTGGAGAGGTCAGCCCGTGGAGGAGGCTACATGGGAGACCGAGCGAGAGATGCGGAGCAGATATCCACACTTATTTCAGACTCCAAGTATATTTCTAGACCCGTTCGAGGACGAACGTTTGTTTAAGCGGGGGAGGATGTAACGACCCGGCCGGTCGTTTCGACAGTTATAGCCCTGTTCCCCCATTTCTTGCTTCTTTTGTGTTCTTCAGCTGTATTATGTCTTACCGAGTTAGCTGGTTGGCGTTCCGGGTGGTCTTGGAGTGAATTGAGACACTTAGTCTCTTCTATGAAGGCTTAAGATAGGAAAGTTGACCGGATGTTGACTTATGTGTAAACGACCTCTTATTTGAAGTTTGATGGTTCCGTTAGCTCTGTTAGGTGATTTTGGACTTAGCAGCGTGTCCGAAATGTGATTTGGAGGTCTGTGGTAGAATTAGACATGAATTGGCGAAAGTTAAAATTTTGGCAATTTTGGCCGGCAGTGGAAATTTTGATATCAGGGTTGGAATGGAATTTTGGAAGTTGGAGTAGGTTCGTGGTGTCATTTTTGGCTTGTGTGCAAAATTTGGGGTCATTCGAACGTGATTTGATAGGTTTCAGCGTCGTCTGTGAAATTTGAAAGTTGAGAAGTTTTTAGGCTTGAATTCGAGGGTAATTTTGTGTTTTGATGTTGTTTTGAGTGATTCAAAGGCGCGACTAAGTTTGAATGATGTTATGGGATGTGTTGGTATGTTTGGTTGAGGTCCTGAGGGCCTCGGGTGAGTTTCGGGTGGTTAACGGAGCATCTTTGGCTTTGAAGAGACTGCTGATAGCTGTTGTATTTTTTCTTCTGGTTTCCTTATACGCGATCGCATGAGTTCATCCGCGATCGTGTAGGCTTATTTAGGGTTGAGGTGAAGTTGTTCTACGCGATCGTAGAGTTAGGGTCGCGATCGCGTACATAGGTGAGGTAGTGCTTCACGAACGCGTGGCCAGTGTAGTGTTCGCGTAGTAGAAATTGAGCTGAAGAGGAGCTGAGGTGATTGCTCTACGTGATCGCGTGAGGCGGGTTAAGATCGCGTAGGTCTGTTTGGCATGGGTTCGCGATCGCATAAGGTTAAAATGTGGAGCATCCTTTTTGTGCTTCACGATCGCGAGGCTATTTCCGCAACCGCGATGAAGGTATATTTGGGCAGATTTAAAATATTCAAAATGAGGGTTTCGAGTTCATAACATAAAATTGAAGTTGGAGCTCGGTAGAAGGTAATTTCTGAAGGGAATTTCAGAGAGGTGATTGGGGTAAGTGTTCTTCACTTGATTTTGGTTAAATTCCATGATTGTATCTTGATTTTTATCATCTAAATTGGGAATTGGGGTAAAAAACTGGAGGAAAAATGGAAGAGTTCTTGAGAGAGTTATTTGGAGATTTGAAGGACAAAATAAGGTTGGATTTTGATGAAATTGGTATGGTAGACTCGTGAGTGAATGGGCTTTCAAGTTTTGTAATTTTGTCAAATTTCGAGACGTTGGCCCGGGCGCCGGGTTTGAACCAATTTTGGGTTCTTGGTCTAATTTGGTACTTTTTCTTATTGAATTCATTCCTTTAGCATATATTGATGGTATTGTACTGATTGTGAATAGATACGGAGATTGGAGGCCGATTCGAGGGGCAAGAGCATTGCGGAGTAGAGATTTGATTGTTTTGAGGTAAGTAACGATAGTAAATCTAGTCCCGAGGGTATGAAACCCCGGATTTTGTGTCATGTGACTATTTTGAGGTGGCGCGCATGCTAGGTGAAGAGCGTGCACTGTTGGGGATTGTGACTTGGTATGTCCTATATCTACTGTAATGTTGAATATTTTGTTGAAACTACATGCTTCTTAGGTGTTTTAGAAAGAATTTCTGTATATCAGGCTGGACGCCATGTTTAGGCCTTATGCCAGTGTTGTTTGGACCTTAGAGGTCTTTTATTGCTATCCTCTCATTATTTTCGATTGGAAATCTATACTCAGTCATGTTTATACATATTTACTGCAGAACTCAGTCGTTATTACTCCGTTTTGATGCATCATTAAATGTTGTTTGGGCTGAATACCTTGTTTTTAGAGAGCCTGGGAGGCTGGAGAGGTTATGACTGAGTGAGGCTGAGGGCTTGATTTGTGAGGATATTTATGGGATCAGGCTGCACCCCGCAGCGTATTTTACTGATTCATGACTGAGTGAGGCCGAGGGCCTAATTGATTAATGCCATGATTGGCTTGTTATAGCGCTTGGGCTGAAAGATCCCCTCCGTAGTCTGCACACCCCCAATGAGCGCAGGTACCTATTAAGTGTGAGTGCCGAGTGTCAAGTGCTGAGTGCCTGGGAGGCATGAGTGATGATGAGGTTTGCCCGAGAGGCTGTATACGAGCGATGGTGAGGTTATCCCGAGGGGCTGTGTATGAGTGATGTTTGCTCGAGGGGTTTTTTATGATATCATCATTTTCGCTCACCTTTGCATTGTGCCTTTGTTTGAAAATTGTTGAAAGATATTTTAAAACGATTTTTAATGGAACTGGATTTAAGCAAGCTAATTTGATTCAAACTATGGTTTCAATAGCATGTCGTATTTTACTGAGTTTCTGTGATATGAACTTTATTTGCATTACTGCTCGTCACTACTTCTCAGCCTTTATTTACCGTTGTTACTGAGTTGTCGTACTCACATTACTCCCTGCACCTTGTGTATAGATCCTGGCGTATCTGGACACGGTAGCGGCTGTTGACTATTGTAGTTGCAGATTTTTTCGGAGATAACAAGGTAGCTGCCTGGCGATCGCAGCCCTGCTCTTCTCCCTCTTATCTTCCTTTAGTTGTATTTAGTTGTTTTCTAGACTATGTTAGTCTCGGTATTGTCAGACAAATTGTAGTAGATTCTCATGACTAGTGACACCCCGATGTCGGGCTTTCTTTTCTGCACTTTTGTTTTGATTTGAACTCCTTATGAAGGTTTTTCATTAAATAGCTTTAGAATAATCTTGGAAATGAAAATATTGTTTTGTTTTGGTAATGGGTCGGCTTGCCTAGTACCACGATAGGCGCTATCACGACAGGGTTAGTTTTTGGGTCGTGACATTGCCTTTGATGTAAAGGGCGAAAAAGATGGCAACCCACCGGATTTGGTAACAATTTTCTTTGAGACCCATAAGAAAGATAACAAGCTTGTTGAACCTGAAGCAATTGAAAAACATGTATGTTTAGTAAATTGAATATGTAAATTACTTGAAATTATGGTGGATTCTAATTTTAAATGTTTTTTTATGTATTTTCTAGGCTCAAAGCGAAGAAATAGTTCAAGAAGATCCATCTCTACCTAGCATAGAGATTGTAGAAAAATATTGTGGACCTCAAACTCGTAGCCATGTGTTTGGATTTGGGGGCGGAGTGAAGGCGAAAGACTTGAAACGTGAAACTTCTTCAAATGCTAAATTACTGTCCGCACTACGTTCAACTCGAGAAGAAAACACATCTTTGAATGAGGAAAACAAATCCTTAAATGAGCGTTTGTCTACCTTAGAAGATGAGATGAAAGAAATGAGAAACATAAGACAGTACTTCACTGCTCAACAATCACATGTCCCGTTTACGACGACATCGCCCGTTTCAACTGAATGACCATTGTTTTTGTCTGCTGACCAAGTTAGTAACAATATACCCAACCTTTTAATTTTTGTTCATGATTTGCGTACATTTAATTTCTATATTACAGATTTGTTTGACTTCACCCTTCTGAAAGGAGAACGATTTAATTACTGTACAATGGTGCAGTAAGTAGTCATAGCTTCCTATGGAATTTCAATCTTCTAGTAAATCAGGTATGTGTGGTAGGAATTTGAGGAGTTGTTAGTTGGAAAATGGCAGAAGAATAAGGTTGTGGCAGGATAAATGGCTAGGACCTGGAAATCTATAGCTTGACCTTTGACTACTGGACTAATATGAACCGTTAACTAAATCATTTTACTTCTTACAGTAAAGTCATCAGGGAGTGCACATATCTGCTTCCATGTACTTGATTTGTCCAAAGCTTCATGCCAATATTTGCTTATATCTTGGTAATTTCATGCCATTCTTTGCTTACCCATGCACCCAATGAGCTCTAAAACTAAAAGCAGTTACAAGGTAAAAATTGAATAATAACAACATAGCTACGCACCTCCCATCGGAACATCCAGTGGCCAATAAAAGTAGAAGATTTGAAGCATCAGAAATGAACAATCCCCAACTGATTGTTGTGACAATTACGACCAGTTACAGCCCATCTCTAAAAGATAATTTAATTTCGGACCAGTTACAGTTGTCGCTAAAAAGGATTAACGACGTCAATATATATATATATATATATATATATATATATATATATATATATATATATATATATTTCATCGTCTATTAGGGACGAATATAGTCTCCAAAAGTATTTCACAACCAAAATTTCTGCCCGTCTCTAAAACTATTTAACAACCAGGTTTTATGACACATTGTTATTGACATATAGTGGCGGACGCTATTACGACGGGTTACGACTAGCTTTTTCCCTTCGTAATTTACCCTTTTGGGAACAGATTTCCCTTCCTTAAAGGTCATTTTTCTTGTAGTAATATAAAGTAATATTTGACCTATATATGTATTATAGTTTCCAACGAAGAATACTCAACTAACTGATTGTCTTTTGCTAAGGGTAGCTCTGATCTATTCTTGTCTGATCGGGAGCGCTTCCTTATTTGATGGGTTCCACGCGATGCGAATTCAAATTAGATGGGACACCGGTGAGTTTCGAATACCAGATTAGTACTAAAACAGAAAAAAGGAATTTTAAGCATAAATTCTCCTCTCAAGTTGAAGAAAAGATAAGACAACTCCAGAAAAAGATCCCTGAATAAAACTTTGAACTTATTTAACATTTCATCAAAATAAAAAAGAACAAAAAAGTTACATTCACGAATATTGGGCATATTTCCCTATTGCGGGAGCAAGGAATCTTTTTCTTTTTTAATAATCGTGGTCTTCGGACCAACTTGTTCGTACCTCAACTAATTCCATGAGGTATCTGCTACCTCTGACTAGCACGTACCGGATAACTATGATCACCATGACTTGAACATATGGGATAAAATCACCAATATTTTTGCCTCTGCTGAAATTTTATCCTATTATGGAAGCAAGTAATTGTCACGACCCCAAATACCCGGGTCGTGATGGCGCCTATCATAATACTAGGCAAGCCAACCCAAACAATTAATCACAGTAAATTTCTTTTAATAAACCATTTTACTAATACTGATTAAGCCTCAAATTTACAAGAGAAATATTTAATTCACTTAAATGTGCGGAAAGACAATATATCAACAAACCTAGCACAACCCAACCATCTGGTGTCACAAGTCTAGAGCCTCTAAATACAACCAGTCCGACTGTCTAATACATGATAAGTATAAAATACGGAAAATCAAGGATAGGAAGGAGGAAAGCAGGGCTGCGGACGCCGTGCAGCTACCTTGCAGTCTCCGATAAGCTCCGAAAATGCTGGGAACCCTCACTCTTTCCCTCGGGCACCTGAATCTGCACACAAGGTGCAGGGAGTAACGTAAGTACGCCAACTCAGTAAGTAACTAATTTAAATAAGGTCCGAGTGCAGTGACATGTAGTTAACAATCATATATAAGAGCATACAATAGAATATCAAGTCAAACTCAACAGTTTAAAGGCCAGTTACTTCGTAAAACTTCAGTTTAAATTGAGATACTTTGAAATTATTTACTTAGCATTTTTCAACAGAGGCTCATTATAAAAGGAAGAGTGAAGTCAGCAAAAATGTCATAAATGGGCCCCTCGGGCAAGGTATCACTCACAAATATAGCCTCTCGGGTAAACCTCTCGATCACTCCTGACTCAACTCTCGTTACACAGTACTCACACTGAGCACTCAGGCTCAATAATTTCTCATAGTTGTAATAATTATAATAATCGTTGCGGCGTGCAGCCCGATCCATATAAATATAGTCGACTACGCTCACTGGGGTTGTACAAACTCCAGAGGGGCTTCTACAGCCCAAGCGTCATATCACTGCGGCACGCAGCTCGATCCAACATATATATCGCTACGGCGTGCAGCCCGATCCATATAAATATCGCTGCGGCGTGCAGCCCAATCCATAATATATACATATAATATTTTTGCAGCGTGCAGCCCGGTCCATAATATATAATATAATCCTCATGATTAGGTCCTCAACCTCTCTCAGTCATTAACCTCACAGCCACTCGGGCACAACAGCGAAAATCAAGGGAACTCAACCTAAACAGTTTTCATATTTTAAGAAGCAGAGTGATAAAAACCAGGTTTAAACAATAAACAAGTAAAACATGCCTTAGGATATGCTTTCAAACAAATAGAGTGAGGAAAACAGTAAAAAATGCCCCTAAGGGTCTCAACAGGTCGGCACAAGGCCCCAAACATGGCATGCAACCCATAATATAGTATCAATCTCTAAAATACGTGATATCATAAGATTTCAAATCAAGTACGCGGCTTAATAGTCGCTATGGGACGGACCAAGTCATTATCCCTACCGGTGCACGCCCACATGCTCGTCGCCTAGCATGTGCGTCACCTCATTCATTAAAACAATACAAAATACCGAGGTTTATACCCTCAGTTCCAGATTTACAATGGTTACTTACCTCAAACCGGATGAATTACTACTCCATGATGCCTTTGCCTCTCGCCTCGGCCACAACTCGCGTTGACTCTACCCAAAAGCAGAATCATAGCATTAGAATAAGCTATGGGAACGAAGCCCATGCGAAAATAATCAAATTATATCAAAAATCCTGAAATTGATCCGACCCGACCCCCGGGCGACGTCTCGAAATTCACTAAAATTTACATCAATAGACTCCTTATCTCCCCACGAGTTCATACATATCAAAAGTATTAAAAGCTGACTACAAATGACCCCTCAAACCCTTGCTCAAAGGTATCCAATCTCAAGCCCTAGTTTTCCAATTTTTAACCCTTAATTTCCAAGCCAAATCAGTGAAATAACACCGTTGAAACGAGTTTAGGGTCCAAAAACCTTACCTCTATGAAATCCCCTTGAAATCTCTCTTCAAATAGCTCCCTCAAGCTCAAACCCGCATGTAAATGGTGAAGAACAACTCAAAAATCGCGAAGGAATTCTTTTATACCTTCTGACCCAGGTTTTTCGCACCTGCGGCGCAAAATGCGCTTCTGCGCTACCGCTTATGCGGCCAAGACACCGCATCTGCGGTTTTTGCTAAACGTTGAAGTTCCGCATCTGCGGTTGTTTCCTCGCACCTGCGCTACCGCAGGTGCGCTTCCTTAGCCGCTTCTGCGGTTCTAGCTGATCCTCTTCTTGGCCGCATCTGCGGCTACCTTCCGCTTCTGCGGGCCTCGCACCTGCGGCCTCTCAACTGCAGGTGCGGTTATGACTGCAGCAAAAATGCTTCAGCTCCCAAACTCAACTCCAAACTTTCCGTCAATCATCCGAAATCACCCCGAAGTCCCCGGGATCTCAACCAAAAGCACAAGCCAGTCATACATTGCCATCCACACTCATACCAATCTTTAAAACACCTCAAACAACATCGAAACGACCAAAACACATCGGATTTAAGCGTAAGAACTCTAAAAATTCTGAATTTCGCTTTTGATCAAAAAGGCTATCAAACCTTGTCCAAATGACCTGAAATTTTGCACACACATCCCAAATGACACAACGGAACTACTGCAACTCTCAAAATTCCATTCCGACCCCAATATCAAAATCTCACCTATCAACCGGAAAACGCCAAAATTTCCAATTTCGCCAATTCAAGCCTAAATCTACTCTGGACCTCCAAAACATGTTCCGATCACACTCCTAAGTCCCAAATCACCTCCCGAAGCTATCCGAATCATCGAAATTTACATCCGAGCCTATTTCACATAAGTCAACATCCGGTTGACTTTTCCAACTTAAGCTTTCTCAAAAGAGACTAAGTGTCTCAAACCTTACCAAAACCTCTCCGAACCCGAGCCAAACAACCCGATAACACACAATACAGCTGAACAAGACAATAATAAGCAGAAATGGGGAAAATGGAGTGGTAACTCATGAAACGATCGGTCGGTTCGTTACATCCTCCCCATCTTAATCAAACGTTCATCCTCGAACGGGTCAATAAACATACCTGAAGCCTCGAATAGGTGAGGATATCAGCTCCGCATCTCCCGCTCGGTCTCCCAGGTAGCCTCCTCCACGGGCCGACCTCTCCACTGCACTTTCACTGAAGCTATACCCTTTGACCTCAACTTTCGAACTTGCAGCTCCAAAATAGCTACTGGCTCCACATCATAAGTCAAATCATCATCTAACTGAACCGTGCTGAAGTCCAAAACATGAGATAGATCCCCAATATACTTTCCGAGCATAGAAACATGAAATACCGGATTCACACTCGATAGGCTGGGTGGTAATGCAAGCTCATAAGCCACCTCCCCAATCCTCCGAAGCACCTCTGAAGTTCTAAACGTCAATACCACACAAGAGTGGGGGGGGGTGATTTGTGTGGTACCCAATTTTCGCTCTAGAGGAACATGGTTCTTCTAGGTGTACTAACTATTACTGTTTGCGGAATAATAAGTACATAAAATAAAGAACACATAGATTTTTACGTGGAAAACGCTTGGCTCAAAAGGTGAAAAAACCATGACCTACTACTCAATAGGATTTTCCCAAACTTCCACTAATATGACTGAGCCAAAACAGCATTTACAAAACTCTTTGTAAACCTAAGGATTAACTCTAATCCTGTTGTAGCACACAACCTCAACTGTTGCGACAACTTCAAGTTAGCATATAACTTGAACACTCTAAGTACCTACTATAATTGCTTCTATGAAAGCTGAAAGGTACAACTTTAAACCACCTACTACAATTGAACTAGAATAAAAGAAAGACACAATCGAATTGGTTCTTCTATCTCGTTCAAGTAGCTTCAGGAGTGCACACTCAAATCTCACATAAATTGCTTGCAAAATCGCCTTGCTCTTTTGCTCTCAATTTAGTTTAACTTCTGCGTTTGTGCAATCCATGTAAAAGAAGACAATCACTGTCTTTTAATATGTTAGTAATCAGAGTTTGATAGGGACTCAATTGCTGATCTTCTATCGTAGTTGAGTCCTTGAAGATCTCAAACTCTAGCACTATCTTTATCCGGATTGTGTTCTCTTCATATAAGGAGACTTTCTCCCCTTATCCAATATGCAACCTTTTCGATCAGATCAGGAAATATTGTTGCTTGATCAGTATGACTTATCTCCTTCACGTGCATCTCATATGTATAGGTTGATATCATGACTATGCTTCACATGATGGACTTGGTCCATGACTGAGTTCATTTGCCATTCTTCAAAACTTCACCTGTTCTTGGGCCAACAAATTCCCCCTTTTTGATGATGACAAACTCTGTGTGTTTTACTTATTCGAAACCTGTAAGAACTCATCTTAACCATCAACACTAAATTTAGAAAATTCACTTATCATCAAGGACTAGGTTAATTAGGTTATAAACATCACTTATTTCAGAATATGTAAAGCACAAAATCTCTTCCCCCTATTGGTATCATCGAAAACTTGCATACACAATGTGAATCCCAGATTTTAATAAATACTTATGGCCATTGGGGAAACTGAGCTTTCATATGAACCCATACTGATGAACCAGGTTCTTCATTTAGAACTCTCTTGAACATGCCTCAAATGCCATAATAGAGAAAATTTTGTAAGAAATCAGTGAGTCATATAAACACGTGTCACAGGAGTATACTAATTAAAGTATGAAGCTGAGTAAGAATTAATCTAGATATTTACACAAGTTCAGAATTCCTAGCAAAAAAAAAATTTCCTTTTTTTTCAATGTGCATTCTGAACTGGACCTATTAGGTGATCTTAATCATCCCTAATTCCAACCTGTTTCTCTCAAAGTTTTCTCTACTCAGTGCTTTAGTGAAGATGTCAGCAATTTGTTTATTAGTAGCACAGAATTCTATGGGAGATCAATCCTTTCTCATAGTTATCTCTTAAGAAGTGGTGCCTAACATCTATGTGCTTAGTCCTCTTATGATGAACAGGGTTCTTGTCATACTTATAGCACTAGTGTTATCACAGAATATAGGAATGCAACCAACCTCAATGCCAAAATCTACCAGCTGTTGTTTGATCCATAGCAATTGAGCACAACAAGAAGCAGCAGCAACATACTCAGCTTCAGCAGTAGATAAGGCCACTGAATTTTGCTTCTTAGTAGCCCATGACACAAAACATGAACCAAGGAAGTGTGCCATACCTTAGGTGCTCTTCCTATCCACTAGGAAACCTGCATAATCAGCATCAGCATATCCTACTAGATTAAAATTACTACCTTTGGGGTACCAAAGGCACAGATCAGTGGTGCCATTCAAATATCTTAGTATCCTCTTGACGGCATTCAAGTGAGACTCTTTTGGATTGGCCTGAAAACGAGCACAAAGCCCTACACTGAAAACAATGTCACGTTTACTGGCAGTAAGATACAAGAGTGAACCAATCATACCCCTATACAACTTTTGATCAACTGATGAACTAGGTTCATCAATGTCTAATTTAGTGGCAGTTGCAATGGGTGTGTCTATTTCTTTTGATTCTTCCATTTTAAACCTTTTGATTAGCTCATTTTATACTTCTGCTGATAGATCATGTTCCATTAGGACTTTGTTTGATCTGCAAGCCTAAGAAGAAGTTAAGCTCACCCATCATACTTATTTCAAACTCACTCCCCATTAGTTTTGCAAAGTCCTTACTTAGCTTACCAGTGGTGGCCCCAAAGATTATGTCATCAACATATATTTGTACCACAGGGAGATCATTACCTTTTTCCCTTAAGAATAAGGTACTATTAATTTTACCTCTTTTGTAACCATGTTCAAGCAGAAATTTGGACAGTCGTTCATACCATGCTCTTGGGGCCTGCTTGAGTCCATAGAGTGCCTTGTCTAACTTGTACACATGCTCAGGACATTCCTTGCTCTCAAACCCTGGAGGTTGTTTCACAAACACTTCTTCTTTCAAGTAGCCATTCAGGAAGGCACTTTTGACATCCATCTGATGAAGAGTGATTTCCATGTGTGTTGCAAAGGCTATAAGGAGTCTGATTGCCTCTAGTCTTGCAACTGGAGCAAAAGTCACATCTTAATCTATGCCCACCTCTTGGCTATAACCTTGGACCACCAGTCTTGCCTTGTTTCTTGTAAATGTTCCATCTTCATCAAGTTTGTTTCTAAAGACCCATTTTGTACAGACAACTGATCTATCCTTGGGTCTTGGAACTAGATGCCAAACTTGACTTCTCTCAAACTGATTGAGTTCATCTTGCATTGCATTGACCCAATCTGCATCTTGTAAATCCTCAACAACATTTTTAGGTTCTATAAGAGATAAAAATGCATCAAAAGCACACAGATTCTTTAATTGTGATCTAGTTTTGACTCCAGATGTTGGTCAGTGATAATGTTCTCAATAGGATGAGAACTTTGATATTTGTGAGGTTTCACAACCAACTGGTTCATACTAGATGCTTCTTCCATGTTCTGTTGCTGAGGAACAGGGTCATGAACAGGTTCTTTTAGGGGATTTATTTCGATTCCTCTTTGATTAATTCCCCCTGTCAGGTTGCCCTGAATAGAAGAACTTGTTCCATCACCTGTTCCTTCTTTTTGTTCCACTTTGACTTGTGCTGATGCTTCAGTCAAATCCTTTACCAATCCAATGGCTTCATCTTCATGTTCCTGTCTCTCAGTAAGAATGTTAGTTTCATCAAATACTACATGCACACTTTCTTCTACACACAAAGTTCTTTTATTGAACACTTTATATGCTTTTCTATGTGAAGAATATCCCAAGAATACTCCCTCATCACTTCTGGGATCAAACTTACCTAGGGAGTCTTTTCCATTATTGTGCACAAAGCACTTACATCCAAATGCCCTAAGATGGGATATATTTGGTTTTCTCCCTTTAAGTAACTCATAGGGAGTCTTCTCTACAAGAGGTCTAGTCATGCATCTATTGATAATGTAACATGCAGTGTTTACAGCCTCAGCCCAGAAGCTATGGGGCAACTTACTAGAAAGAAGCATAGTCCTAGCCATGTCTTCAAGAGTCCTGTTCTTTCTTTCAACTACTCTATTTTGTTGAGGAGTCCTAGGGGTAGAGAAGTTATGATCTATACTATTTTCATCACAGAATTCAGCAAACTTAGCATTTTAAAATTCAGTTCCATGATTAGACCTAATGGATGCAAGTTGATTTCCTAATTGTTTCTGAGTTTTTCTAACAAAGGCAGTAAACATGTCAAATGCTTCATCTTTAGATGTTAGAAATAGTACCCAGGTAAATCTAGAATAATCATCAACAAGTACCATTACATATTTCTTTCCACCTCTGCTCATGGTTCTCATTGGACCATAGAGATCCATATGGACCAGTTCCAACGACTTGGTTGTGCTTACCATTTTCTTGCTTTNGTTTACTGAAATATGCACTATAGTCCATCCTAGAAGGTTCTATACCCATTACAATTCCTATTCTACCCTTACTTTACTTCAACAATTACCAATCTTAATGAAACTACCCTTTTCCATGCCTAAACTACCCTTTGAATCCCCTGAAATTACTGACCAAGCTAGAATTACCTGACCCAGCCCCTTAACCTTAGTAGCAATCATGGTTAATTACCCAAAGAACAGAGGAATTCAGCTAAAACCAAACAAACCCTACAGTTGAACTAACTACTCAACCCATTGATCAGAACATGGAATTTCTAACTAAATTGTTAATCCAGACTAAGCTAATTCACCAAACAAGTCAGTGATTCAAACCAAATTGAACTGGAGTCGAATCATTAATGACTTACTCACTCGACCGGCAGAAAATCAAAGCAAAATTGAACCAAAAACTAAAGACTAAAGTCAGCATCAATTATTATTAAGAAGCATTAATTAAATGAAAGAAAAATCTACTGACTTACTCCAACATTAATCCTACGCCCTAGCACACTGATTAACAACAAAGAATTATGATGACAAACTTAAACGAACCAAATTCTGTTGTATACTATTAGAATTCAGCCACATGAACAAAATAGAAACAATAAGGATTACTGGCTCTAAAAGAAACTCGAATCGATTATTCATGAAGCAAAACAAAATGAGAGTAAGGTTAAATCAGATAACTAAGCAACAACCTAAAGATATAGGTAACTTACTGATTTTAACTTCTAAAATCTTGCCACTTCTCAGATTCAAAATTCGAACATCTCCGGTGAGATTTGAATGCGACGGACGATGGATTCAACAAGAGGGAAGCGAGGGGAGCACATGGCATCGATTTGGTGAGGTTTGGGAAAATTAGGGTTTTGGCCGGAACTTTGATCGGAGATTCGAGGAGTTCGGCGAGGATTCGAGGGACGAGGTTTGGGGGTTTGGAAAGAGGAGACCAAGGCGGTTCAGGGGTGTTAGTTTGGACGAGTTTGGGGTGACCACCGCCGGACACGGCGGAGACGGTGACGGTAATTTTGAAGATTCGAGCAGATTGGCTAACATTCGAGGGAACATATTTTGGGCATTAGAAAGTGGAGGGGGAGAGGAGTCGATGGTGAAAATTTGGGTGGGTTTGGAGCTTGACCGCCGCCGTGAGCGATTTCCGGCCGGCGGCGGACGGCGGAGGGACGGTGGTAGACGGTGGTGTTACGGTGGGCGACGGTGGAGTGTGGCGGCGTTACAGGGTCTTTGAGGGATAGAGAGACGAAGGGGTGGGGGGGGTAGAGGTTCGGACATATATATATCAAATGCCCCCCAGTTAAGAGCCGTTGGATTAAACTACCTCGACGGCCCAGATCAATTACGACCTAAACGGGGTCGTTTCAGTTAAGGGGAAAGACCGGACCGGGCATGGGCTAATTGGGGTGGGGCGTTTCTTTTTTGTTTGGGCCTGGGTAATTTGGCCCAATTCTTGCCATTTCCTTTCCTTATTCCTTTATTTGTTTTCTTGTATTTTAATCACTTTGTTTTTGTATTTTTTTTTTGTATTTTGTATTTATTTATTTTTTCTGATTTTATAAAATGATAAAACTAAAATGAAACCTAATTTATTTCCAAAATTAAGCTAATTAATTCCTATTTAAAATAAACTCAAGACAAATTCAACAACTAACAATTAAGAAATGCAAAAATGGACTATTTTTGTTATTTTCTTTAAATTTTATTCTAAAAACAACTTAACCACTAAATAATCCTTAAATATGAAATTAGATACTAAATGCAAATGTCAGGCATATATTTTTATATTTTTCATATGAAATAAAAATGCACAAACAAAAATACAAACAATTAACAGAAAATAACACAAAATTCACAAAAGTGTAAAATAATGAAAGAGAAATTATTTTGTTTGAATTTTTGGGAATAATTCATATATAGGGCAAAAATCACGTGCTCACAGCTGCCCCTCTTTGCTCGGGAACACGCAGAGTTCTCGGGCAAAGACAAGTGAGCGGAAACGAGCGATTTTTGCCCGTTCACATATTCCGTGTGAAGCAGTTTTTGTTTTAAAAGAGTTGACCGCACCCTGCTTCAAAGGTTGCCTACATATCCTGGGCTAAACAGGAATCAGGTCAGTGTAGTTCGGGAATGTTTGGTAGCTGGGACTACCAGGAGCTGTGATTTCATTGCTGTTGCTGCTGCTACTGCTTGCTGACCTCCTTATTACACCGAGTAAAAATAAAAAGAAGCTAGCCTAAGCTATGATCTACGAATTACAAGAGGGTCTTATCTATGTCTTCTAACTTGTTCTTGTGTTGCCCTGAACTTGTATCTTGTAATCTTCCGATGGTATTCCTGTTGTTGTTTTGCATGGTGATCGGCGATATTGCTGCCATTCCTCCGAATGATGCTTGATTACTTGAAACATGTGTCCATTTTCCAGGTGGGCTCCTGACTGCTAATAATCTGAAAATGAATGCCTCTGTTCTCCAGGCGGGCTCCTGATTGCCAAAAACTTGAAAATAAATGCCTCTATTCTCCAGGCGGGCTCCTGATTGCTTAAATTGAAATGTATTCCCTTGTTCTCCAGGTGGCCGCCTGATTGCGACAACTTGAAATGTATTCCCTTGTTCTCCAGGTGGGCGCCTGATTGCTTAAATTGAAATGTATTCCCTTGTTCTCCAGGTGGGCGCCTGATTGCTTAAAAACTTGAAAACAAATGCCTCTATTCTCCAGGCGGGCTCCTGATTGCTAAAAACTTGAAAATAAATGCCTCTATTCTCCAGGCGGGCTCCTGATTGCTAAAAACTTGAAAATAAATGCCTCTATTCTCCAGGCGGGCTCCTGATTGCTAAAAACTTGAAAATAAATGCCTCTATTCTCCAGGCGGGGCTCCTGATTGCTAAAAACTTGAAAATAAATGCCTCTATTCTCCAGGCGGGCTCCTGATTGCTAAAAACTTGGAAATAAATGCCTCTATTCTCCAGGCGGGGCTCCTGATTGCTAAAACTTGAAATAAAAGCCTCTGTTCTCCAGGCGGGCTCCTGATTGCTAACACTTGAAACATATGCCTCTGTTCTCCAGGCGTGCTCCTGACTGCTAAAACTTGAAATGTATTCCCTTGTTCTCCAGGTGGGCGCCTGATTGCTGAAATTGAAATGTATTCCCTTGTTCTCCAGGTGGGCGCCTGATTGCTGAAATTGAAATGTATTCCCTTGTTCTCCAGGTGGGCGCCTGATTGCTGAAATTGAAATGTATTCCCTTGTTCTCCAGGTGGGCGCCTGATTGTTGAACTTGAAATGTATTCCCTTGTTCTCTAGGTGGGCGTCTGATTGCTGAACTTGAAATGTATTCCCTTGTTCTCCAGGTGGGTGCCTGATTGCTGAACTTGAAATGTATTCCCTTGTTCTCCAGGTGGGCAAACCTTGTTCTCCAGGTGGGCGCCTGATTGCTGACACTTGAAATGTATTCCCTTGTTCTCCAGGTGGGCTCCTGATTGCTGAACTTGAAAAGTATTCCCTTGTTCTCCAGGTGGGCTCCTGACTGCAACAAAATAAACAAACAAAGAAAATTTTCTGCCCCAGTTTGGTGACTGGGTACAACATGTTATCAAATATTAAAAATTAAAAGCTAAAATTGAATTGTTCCCTTGTTCTCCAGGTGGGCGCCTGACTGCTGAAACTTGAAATGTATTCCCTTGTTCTCCAGGTGGGCGCCTGATTGCTGAAATTGAAATGTATTCCCTTGTTCTCCAGGTGGGCGCCTGATTGCTTAAAAACTTGAAATGTATTCCCTTGTTCTCCAGGTGGGCGCCTGATTGCTGAAATTCGGCATGAAACAAAGAAAATTTGTGCCCCAGATTGCACTAGGAAGATTTGTGAGTTGTTAGCAAAATATAGATCACCTAAGCTATTGATACAATGATAAGAGTAAAACTAAAGACTTGATTGGAATGTACGTCTCCTGTGAGTAAAACCAAGGATATTTGACTAGCAAATTCATCAGACTAGGTCTTCTATCTTAGGAGAAAGATTCATCAGACTAAGATTTTAGATCCTAGGAGAAAGTTTATCAGACTAGGTTACTAATTTTGTTATCTTAGGAGAAAGATTCATCAGACTAAGACATTTATCCTAGGAGAAGATTCATCAGACTAGGTTGTCTATCTTAGGAGAACAATTCATCAGACCAAGATTTAGATCCTAGGAGAAAGTTCATCAGACTAGGTTGTGTATCTTAGGAGAACAATTCATCAGACTAAGATTTTGATCCTAGGAGAAAATTCATCAGACTAGGTTTACTATCTCAGGAGAAGGATTCATCAGACTAAGATTTTGATCCTAGGAGAAAATTCATCAGACTAGGTCCATTTTGTTATCTTAGGAGAAAGGTTCATCAGACTAAGATTTTGACTCTAGGAGAAGATTCATCTTAGGAGAAAGATTCATCAGACTAAGATTTTGACTCTATAAAAATCCATCAGACTAGGCCTTTTATCCTAGGAGGAAATATTGTGAAAAGTAATGGCAAAGGTCAATGATTTGAGAAACTTCCCTTTTGTCGGTTCTCCTCTTGTTCCTTTTCCTTTCTTTCCTTTCTTGTTCCCTTACTGTTGACCCAAATTTCTTGCACTGCTTTGTTCCTGTTTCAAACAACGAAAACTTGTGAGTTTCAAATGTGGTGGTTGGTTTGTGGCCTTGAACTTCGAAGGTGGCCCATCATCCTCCATTTGTTGCAATGCATGAACGGTTATCTCCCCAATCCTCATGTCTCATATGGATCCCGCAGCATGTCTATTGTCCCTGCTTTGTGTATATGATGTTCTTTCTTGACCACTGGCTTTAGCCTTGAATTTATTGTTCTTTCACTTGTCACGATAACTGACTCCCCCTCGAAGATCTTGCTTGTTTATTGACTAACCACTTTCTTTGCTACCCTTGACACGGAGACTACCTCTGATCCGTTCACCAAAACACCCTCCTTCTGTTGCGTGGTTCCTAAATCAGACCCTTGTATTTTGCACGAACCCCAAAGCATGTTGATTGTGGCCAACTCAGTGTGCCTGCGGTTTTCTCCTGGCTTGACGCCTTTATGTGCTCATCAGGTCCCGTATTGTTTAATTGGAAAGCTTGGTGGCAGATTTTGATATCATTTTCACTTGTTTTGAACAACCGACCTAGGACGAAGGAGTAAAACAAAGTGGGAGGATTGGAGTAAAGGGTAATGGGGAGAGACGATTCCTAACAAGAAACCTACAGAGTAGCAATCCATCAGATGTGGATACCGACTCTAACGACCTTGACATGCACCTGCAACCTACTCTGTTTAGCAAATCTGATGTTCAGCTCTTGTTGTACCTTTTGCCGTGAAACTGGGCTTCAATGCTCCGCTTGCCCGATCCGATTCACAATCCTTATTCGACTTGTAGTGCCCGAAGGGTTTTCACCATCAAGCCTCTCTCATTTTGATTTTTCTCTCAACTCACCGTCGCCTTATGGTGCCCGTGAAGGGTTTCACCAATAAGACTCTCTCATTTTGATCTCTCTCAGCTTTCATCACCTTGGGGGTACCCGTGAGGGTTCTCATCAACAAGACTTTCTCATTCTTCGTTTCCTTCATTTGGACCGGAGTGTTGCCCCTGATATGATTCACCTCTGCTCACTTGACTCGGCATTTCTTGAAGACTGATTGGAAGGTCTTTCTTTGGACCGTAATGTGGGCTTTTGGATAGGGTTAGAAAGGAAAGGTATCAAAGGCTCAAAACAATTCAATCATGGGTTTAAAGTTACAACTTTCGGAATCAGATTTCTCACAGCAACCACAACTTCTGCCCCAGTTTCTTTCTTGGGGGACTTTGGATTTTTGTTTTGGTGTGACTGGACCTCAGAAAAAGGCTGCCTACGTACCCTTTCGGGATCAAGTCAAACGTAGTTCAGGCGACTACTTTGATTGTTGCGATCTTTCTTCCGCTTTTCTTTTCCTTTCTTTTCATTCTTTTCTTTTCCTTCTCTTCTCTTTTCTCTTTTTACTTTTTCTTTTCTTTTCTCTTCTTTTCTTTTCTTTCCCTTTTTTCTCTTGTTGCTTTTCTTTTCTTTTCTCTTTTTTTTTTCCACTGTTTTTCTCTTGTTTCTCTATTTACTTCCCCATTCGAACTTGCGAGTCTGATTAATGATTCCGAAAGAGGGGTATGCAAGAAAATAGTCGAGGCTCAAAGGGGTAACAAAGGACAAAGTGTTTGGATAGCAGAATAAAAATGCCTTCGTCATTCCAATCTTCAAAACATACCAAGTAAAACAAGCTGAGGAAAACACACAACATCTTTTGATTGCACCAGAATTACTAACCATATTCACATATTTGCCTTCTGTATTTGTCAATTACCTAGCACCATTGGACAACAATCTTGGTACCACGAACGGTCCCTGTAGACCTGGGGCACTCTTGCCTTGGCTTCAAACCGATGCGGCATGATGCATTTCAACAGTATTTATGTTCTATCTGCCCCCCAGTTTCACTTGATTTGGGTTTGAAGAGATTTCAAAATCCCTCGACTGTCCTTACATCTTTAACATTGTTTTATTGCTTCATTACCAAACTGACTTATAAAACCAGGCTGAGAATTATGCGTGCATGTCATGTCACCAGAACCAGCATGAAGAGAATTGCAAAAGAAGAAAGGAACCAGATAAAATGACTAGAAATGGCGGGAAACAGAGAATTGCATTAGACTGACGGTGAAAGGCTTTAAACAACGAAACAAGCAAACTAGACTAGAGTTACAACCCTTGAACAAACCTAAACAGCACTACACAAGCTACTACGACGAGACAAACAAGACAAAGTGAAAGGATAGAAGGGTTTGAGTAACAAGACAATATCCGGATTACAACCCTGAAATAACCCGGACGACAGAAATGACAATAAAATAAACCACCAAAACTCCAAGAGATGGAGCGTCTTTCCAATTACCAAGCATGACGTCTTAGACACTGAATTTCGCACCAAGATTGCTGGAATTTTCACAAGTCTTCATCACGTTGTTCTAAGCAAACTGCTTCTGGGTTTCTTCTACCAGCTCATTCTCACGACCAATCATACCCACCATATGCGTCTCATTGTGCACAGGAGATGGATTTTGGCCAGTGTTTGTTGCATCTGGATTTTGCACGACGATGTCGCCTGCATCAATAAGCTTTTGAATTGCATTCTTCAGGTTCCAACATTTCTCTATGTTGTGCCCCAAGGCACCTGAGCAGTATGCGCACTGTTGAGAAGGATTGAACTTCTTTGGAGGAGGGTTCGGCACTTTTGCCTGAATCGGCTTCAACATGTCCAGTGTCCTTAACCGCTGAAACAGACTGGCGTATGATTCTCCCAACGGAGTGAAATCTTTCTTCTTTCGCAACCTCTCATTCTTAAATGCCGGATTGGGCCGGAAACCTGAGCCGGGGTGTTTTTGGGAAGCTCGCGGGGGTAGACGGGCATTCTGAGGAGCTGGGTACTGAGAGTGTGATGTGCGACTTTGGGATTTCTGTGGAGAGAAGTAGCATCGAGGACGGTCATCTNCACCCCCACCCCATCTCCCAGCAGCCTCACGCCCACCACTACACATACACAGTCGCATCTCCAAAAGAAACTGAAAAATCCCAGGTGCCGACGAGGCCCGTCGTGGAAGTTTGTCGTGGTTCCGGCGAGCTCCGTTGTCCGGGTGCAGTTCTGGTTGTCGATTTTCTGTTGATTGCAAAACCAGATCCGAATCTCTATTTAGTAAAATCATTGAGGTCCGTTTCCTTGTTTCATTGGATTTTTATTTAATTCACGAATCTTAGGACTTATTTTTGGAAGAATAACTTTGAGGTTGAATGATTGTTATTTTGAATGTTCTTATTTGGTACCTTAACGGATTTACGAGACTGATTTGAGTAGATAATTTGGTTTAATAGTGATTGTTCTCTATTAAATGAATGTGGGTTGTTCGGAGGATTAACTGCTAAAGTTAATTTTAACTTAACGTTATTTTGACTGATGTTTGGTTGTTTTGAGTTATGGATACAAATCAATTCTTTAGAAGTTTGGGATGGTTCATAGGCGTATCATTGTCTGGTTATTATTGGCTACAAGCAATTTGTTTGTGATGATGTGCATTTTTTTGGGGACTATGTTCTTTGAGTTGCGGATTTCTCTTACTGTTATTGATTGCTAGTTTATATATATAGTTTTTTGATTCCATGTACGCATAGTGGGTAAATAGAAACTTTATGATCTCTGGTTCATTAGTAAGTATGATTTACCCGATGGCTTCGAGTTCGATGCTTTTTGAGCTGAATGTTTGGGTTAATACATGTTTCTTATCCTAGTTATTCTAAGAATTAATAGCTCGTGAACATGAATAGCTAATGTAGAAAAATGCCTTGAATTTTCGTANAAATATGCCTTTGCCAAATTTAGGGGGTGATAGTATTGGAACTGCGCAACTACTCATTATAAGCGTTGCTATAGTATTTGTTTGGCACGAGTGGAATATGATGTTGAAGATGCAGTTTACAAGAATGAAACATATTGACATGTATTTTCACGTTCATACAATAAAGTTTACAATGATTGCTCAAAAAAAATTACAATAGTGTTGACGGAAAGCAGTAATTAAAGAAAAAGAAACAAAAGAAACAAGTCAGTTTCAAATAAAGGTATTAAACAAAAGCAATAAAGAAAGCAATAAGCCACATGTAGCATGTAATGGTAAAAGCCTAAAGAATCCCCAGCAGAGTCGCCATACTGTCGACGCCCCCTTTTTCTTCCAAAACGGAGTTCGAAATCGGGTATACGACATTCAGGAGGACAACTCTATTTCCTTGCGGGAATTGGGTTTTTTGGAGTTTGGAGAGTCGCCACCTAATGATTATAGTGCATTAGGACACTTTAAGGAAGAATTTGAGATGAAGAACCAGAGTTTGGGTAAGGGCTAGAAATTATCTCGAGGGAAAAATGTTAGGCACCCCTCAAGATCCACTAGTGTGGTTCCCGGCCATGCTACAATTGTGACTTTGAATGCAAACAAACAAGTAAACAAGCAAGCATTGCAAATACGAGAAAACTATTACAAATAAGGAGCACGAAAGGTTAGAAAAAAAAAGTGCTGAATTTTAGGGAAGGAGCAGTTTAGTTAAAAGTGCAAGTAGGAAGAAGTCAAGTACTTAGTGCGAACAATCTGAAAATTATGTGAAAAAACAGAAGTCGAAAGTGCAACAGCCTTTTAAGATTCAGAAAATTGTTAAACTAATAAAGAGGGAGGGGGGTCCTGGGTTTATAAATTACATGGATCATTCGCACAACACTGGTACTCAATTGTACGCATAGTGTTGTCGTGTAAGCATCATCTCCATGTCTACCCTTTCCCACCCCGTTAAGGGATTGGAGCGCGGAATGGTATCGTTTGCCTATCGCATGCTATTACCCGTCCCAAGCTATCAGTCCCGGGGCATTAGGACTTCTAATCCTAAAAGGGGAAGAAAGGGATGGGGGCCTTTATGGAGTTTAAAGGACAAAAATTCTAATCGACATTCAAAAACAAGTAACAAGTAGGGGGAATGAACAGACAAACAGGTAAGGCTCACATAAACCCCGTAAATAAAATAACATATAGTTTAGCATGCCTTTACACATACTGGTTTAGTCTTTAAAATTAAAAACTAAGCAGCGAGCGGACTGGTTCGATACATACGTTTAGACAAGAAACCCAGATTAGGCAACTTGGATCCAATTGTCAGAACTTAAGGTATTTTAAGCGAGTGATTTAGAAAGTACTGGTTCTAGAAAAGTAGTCTAATGCCGGAAAGTACAGACTGCAGTCAGTTTAGAAATAAGTTTTAAGAGAATCATGAGTATAAACCATAAAAGGAGTTCCAGAGTCAGAAATACTTAAGGAAGGAGTAAACTGCAGAACTGTTTTAAAGACAATTTCAGGAAGACCCAAACTTAGTTGGAAAGTGTTTAGGCAGAATTTTAGAAAGAAACCATTTCAGAAGAGGTGCTGATTTGAAGAACTCAAATGTATACTGATTCAAAAGAGTTTTGTCAAAAGATTGAGGCTGAAAACATTAAGACATTAGAGACCAGTTACAGATTNAACTCATCCTTTCCCCCAGCCCCTCTCATTTTACTCCAAAATCCCCTTAGATGAGCTACCGGATCGCCGTGTCCATCGTACAAATCAAACTTGGGTAGCTTGAACCCTGCTGGCAACTGTACATCGGGAAACAAGCACAAATCTTTATAGGCCACACTGACTTGGCCACCCAACCCTTTCATGTTCCTGAAGGACTGCTCCAGGTTTTTTACTTTTCGAATCATCTCTTCCTGCTCCGGGTTTTTAAGCGGCTTTTCAGTTTCCGCCGGGAACTCGAAGTGAGGGGTGTAAGAATACGGCTCAGGAACTTTAAAGGTAGGCTCAGGAGGATAGTACTGACTGTCGTGAGCTTGAAACACGGGCTCACTGGAAGATCTTTGCAGTGTGGCAAGTGGAGGCGCCACAAAGACAGGGGTGATTGATGGGGGAGGGTTTTGTTTGGGTGGTGGAGCTTGGGGAAGATAGGAGGTGGTGCCATAACTTTGTTGGTAGAAAGGGAAAGGTGAAGATGAACTCGCAGGAGGAAGCTCCTGAGACTGAGCCAAAGGTGGGATATATGCTGGATTGGCGGGATAAACTGGCGCCGGCTGACCCTTAGCCCAAGCCTGATGTATCTCTGCCATCTGGTGCCTCAACTTGTACATCTCTTCCTTCATCGCTTTGATATCTACCATTTTTACCTCTTTCGATGGGTCCACGATACGGGCGCCTGACTCTTGCCCTGTCATGTTCATTTTGGTTTTTGCTCGGGTGTTGCAGGGATGGGTTGCCAGGATGCCGACTACCTTTTGTCCTCGTGTTGTGAAGAGGAGTTACCACTTTAAAACCACAAACCAACCACCTTTCTGGTATGACATGACAAAATGAAACCATCACGTTAGCGTTAGGGCATGTAACATATTGGTAACAGCTTTTGATCGGGCGCATGCGTCATCCCGGCTTTTCCTTATTTCCAATTGCAAACTTTTCTTCCTTTGTTTTTCTTCTTTTTCCTTCTTTTTTCTTCACTCTTGCCTTTGTCCTCTCTCGTTCCTATTTCCTTCCTTTCTTGAGTTTTGTTTTTCCGCTCTTTTCTTTTCTTTTTGCCTTTTGTGGTTTTTCCTCTCTTTTCTCGTTTTTTTTCTTTTCTTTTGGTTATGGTCGAATCCTATGGAGATTGCCTACGTATCACGACCCCGCGTGAATCAGACCGAGCGTAGTTCTTGCAGAATAAATGTAAAGTAGAAGCAAAATATTTTTTGGGATGTTCAATTTTATTGATAGAAAATACGTCTATTACAAAGACTCAAAACTGACAGATTAAACAACTAACAGACTCTAATGCAGAAAAGAACTACAGACTCCATCATCCCTATTCTACTTCAAACGAAAATACAGACTTAATCAACTGACTGACTTTTACAGACTCCAGTAGAAAAGGAAATACAGACTCAGAAGACAATCATGAATACATTAAAGCTCCTGGCGCCTGCGGGACATCATTCGGTCTCGCCGCGAGCCTATATGCAAGTTCCCCTTATTTTGAATCGTGCTCATCCTGCACATTTATTAAGGTGATTTAATCACTTATTTTGACCTAAAAGGAAAAAAAATGACACTATTTTTGTTCAAATTTCCAATTTTAAAACAAACGGCCGGTTTTGCAGTTACGGCCTTTCAGCACTTCGGGGAGAAGATTTTAAGGCTGTGTCTGTTAACCGTTGAACTGACTCAAGGTGGCTGTTCTTGCAAAAACAGCCTTCCGGCGCCCTTTTGGGGACATTCGGCTTAGTTTAAACAAGAATGGCGGCACCCGATTTATTCATGGCGAAATTAAAAAATTTGGCATTTTTGGCTATTTTTGAAAAGGGGAGGTTGGACCCGACGAGGGTTGCCTACCTATCTCACATCCGGTGAGAATCAAACCAGCATAGTTCGGGCAAATAAATCTAACTATTTTTGAAAACAAGACTTTTTTTTTGTTTTTTTTATTGGCAAATTCACTATTTCTGAAAGCAAGATTCTTTTTTTTATATTTTCTTTTTCAGTGGCAAATAAAATAAACTAATTTGAAAATAAAACTCTTTTTGTTTTTCTTTTCAATTGGCAAACTAAAAAGAACTTTTCTTCTTCTTTTTTTTTCATTTTCTCAAAAATTCGGCAGCATTTCGGCACTACTTGGGCATTGGTTTTTCTAATATAGGAAATTAACTCTCTCCACTGCTATTTTCTCTCTTTCCCTCTTTGTTTTTTTTTTTAATTTCCCAGATATTCAAAGCCGGTCAGCATGCGAGTCCCAAACAGATAAATGCACAAGTAGGATGCATCAGGATGGTCCATTATTCCGGGTACACCTGTCCTAGAGGGACCCAACCCCTGTGTTGAGTCCCCTAAGTCAAAATGCACGTGATGCAGATAAGCGTTCCTACTAAGGATCCGGCATGAAGTCAAGTTCTTCTAGGTTCAAAACCTGGGTATGTGTTCTAGACTGTGTACCCGAGCGGACAACTCGAGTCGAGGAGGGGGCTACGTACCGGGAACCAAAAGGCCATCCGGCTTAGTAACTTGTCCGGCCTCTTTCTTATTTCAGGGTATTAACACTAACAGAATAGGGAGTCTCAACCAGTAAGCACATCCCTGGAGGTGAGAAGAGAAGGGTTTCGGCACAGTTTATATACAGTTCAGATAATATCAAAGCGGTAAAAAGCAACATTTTGCACATTTAGCATGAAACATGTAGGAAAATCAGATAAAGCCAAATACAACAATATATCTAAGCTCGAATTCTGAACCCTGAACTGAAGTTCTGGGTTCTGTCCCCAGCAGAGTCGCCAGACCTGTCACACCTCCCCTTTTACCTGCACCTGCGAGGGTGTAAAGGAGTTTTTCCAATTAAAGGACAGTCGGAACGAGATTTATTATTAATATTCAGAGTCGCCACTTAGGAGATTAATGGTGTCCCAAGTCACCGGTTGAATGCCGATCCGAGGAAATTATGACTCTGTTAATAGTCCGCGAACCAGAACTCCGAGTAAGGAATTCTGTTAACCCGGGAGAAGGTATTAGGCATTCCCGGATTCCGTGGTTCTAGCACGGTCGCTCAACTGCGGTATTTGCTTTTATCTGATTTTAAAACATATTCTAACCTATGTGCCCTTTATTTTAACCACTTTTACTTTATGTCTCTTAATAAGAATTGCAGCGTCGTGAAAATGTATCTCGAACCACGTTACACCAGTGCACCCGTGGCTTTTGACGCATTTCGACTCCGTTGAGATTTAGATTTGGGTCACATAAATGTGCACCCGTGTTTAAGAAAGTAATATTACTAAAATACGCGCCTAAAGCAACCACGCGTCTTGGCTTTGCGAGGGCCATGAAATTTTGCTAAATGGCACGCCTCGGATTCTAATTGTTTTTAAAAGAAATATTTGAACGGGGCCAAGCATCTGAGATTTTATCGGGCTTGGCGCGCCTCAATTTTTTCTAGCTTAACGGTCTTAAACTAATTCATGAGGGTCGCGCACTGCGAGTTATCTAATTAAGGCTCACTTCAATCTAGTTAATGGGCTTAACCCGCTAGAACTAAATGTGATTAAAGGCTTCCCTTCGACTGACTAATGATTCACACGAGGAGAGTTACTTATTTCGAGCAAGGGATCAGTCTAGCACAAATGGACCGAGGGTTCAACTAATAAACCTGATGTGATTAAACATGGTTGCAGATTTAACACCTGAAGAAATCGGGCTCCAAGTGAAGCCAGGCCCAGCGACGTGAAATCAATATTGGGTCCAGTATGGGGCACAGTGGTCCACAGGCGTAAGACTACTTTGAGTTCCGAATTAATATCAATCCAAGTGGGCTCATGAGAGAGCCCATTTTTAACGCAGGCCAGCTTCAAACAGAAATGAATTTTCTGGTTCGATACCACGCAACAACACAAGGAAGTAGTCTTCGCGTTTGATTTTACAATACATGTTATTTTTCCTCAAAGGAATTAAACAATTTCCGATTCTAAAACACATTTCAATACTTTCCATGCAAACACCTTAATCCAAACATCAATATGAGCCTCATTTAAATTATAGCCACCATCTGGGAATTATTATTGAAACTAACACATGATTGTTCCAGCTACTTGCTCACCAAATGATCATTCTGTTCCATTTCCTAAATTATTAACATGCCTATTCGAATTAATACAACGAGCTGCAGAAATAGGCTCATATTCAAGACTTCTAGTTCTAACCTTTATATGCAATATTCAGATATTGAGACCATGAACTACAATCAATTCCAAATGTCTCAACAGTATCGAAAACAGTCTGATCCAGTCCTAATTATACAGTCCAGATTTATACACATACAAATCGATTCTAGGCTATGCTGTGCAATTAAACTTAATGCCTATTTAACTACCAACACCCACAGTCCAGGCAGCATATTTCAGGATCAAGTAAGAGAGTAATTGTATTCCATTTCAGCTCAAAGTTACAGCAGAGTCAATTCAAGCGTGTACCTGGGAGTCAGTGATCAATAGGAAAGAAGGAAGATCAGCAGCAGTAACAGTTTTTAGCAGCAACCTAGGAATAAGTTCAAAATTCAGTATTAAATCAGTTGACACAGCAAAGTCAGGAACAGATTTGAAACTCCAGCGATAGATCAAACACAACCACAATTTATCACTGAAGCAACCCAAAACCAATTCGAATACCCAGAAATGAACACAGGAAAGCAGACACTCGAACTAAAATCATAGTTGACTCGAATCTCCCAAATCCCCTGCCTAGATGACTCAAACTGTCTTCAATCCTCAAATATTGAACAAAACACAAGACAATTCAAGTAGCTTTCATCCTGTACAAGCTAGAGAATTGAATTCAATGATCGAATCTGAAAATGACCTAAGTAACACTAATATAACAGTGATTTTTTTTTTTGGGATTTTTCTATTAGATTTCTATTGTTTTTGGATTTTTGAAGGTTTGCATTTCAGATCAGGCCTGACATTGGAGAGGAAATTTTTGGGGAGGATTTTTGAACTCACAAAAGAAGACCCCCTGTACAAGGCAAGTGAATGCCTATTTATAGGCAAACTTAGGGTCCAATTTCAGATTTTCACTTTACCCATTAGTCCCTATCTTAATTCTATTTTCTACCCCTTGTTTCTTGACTTGTTACACAAGTAAGTACACCTATTTTATTAAAATCTATACTAAAGCCCACTCTAGAAGGGTCTATACCCATTACAATTCCTGTTCTATCCTTGCCTTGGTTTTGATTTTACCAATCTTAATGAAACTACCCTTTTTTATGCCTAAACTACCCTTTGAACCCTCTTGGAATTACTGAGCCAAACCAGACCATTCCACTTTTACCCTAGTAACTGGTCAAAAACTAACCGTGGTTAAACAATATCCTATCCTATTCAACTATAACCAGAAAAATCCTAAAATTAAACTAGTTAAACAATCAAGCAATTAAACTTAAGAATCAGTGAACTGGTAATTAGACAATTGAAACTAACAGATTATCAAAAGTGCTCATGAATCAACACAAAATCAAACTAGAAAAGATCGAGGCAGGACAGTATTAACAAGATTAATCAAAACCTAACACTCTAAATCATACAATCATAAAGGTAATTAAAATGTAAAGAAATCAGGATTTGAATGCAAACTATGAACAAATAATATAGTAGAGTGACAAACTCAATTTAATTTGCAACCTTGTTCGAATAGCAGTTTGATTACACAAACAAAAAGAAGAGATGAAGCAAAAGGCCAAGTATACGATGAAGAGAGAAAAAGAAGATGAAGCAAAAAGAGAGCTTACCCACCTACTCGGATTCAAAGTTGAACTTCTAATTTAACCCTCCGCTACAATGTAAAACACCCTTTATTTGTCCAGGCACTGATAAAAGCATTAGCCTGGGGCAGGCTTAGGACCAAGGAAACCAGAGAAGGGCCTTGCATGCTCGAGTTCCGGATCAATCCTCAATTCAATTCTTAGATTCAAAATCTGGGAAACTTGGTCGATATTCGAAAGGGAAGGAGGACGGATATAGGATGAGGGAAGGACGGGGATGATTTGGTGCTAATTTGGCGTGGTTTGGACGGAGTGACATCATGGCCGGAAAACTTCAAATCAATATTCGAGCATTTCTGGTTGGATTCGAAGGACAGGGTTTGGGGGGTTTGAAAGAGGAGAACAGGGCGGTCCCAGGGTGTTCATTTGGTTGGATTTGGATGACTTTGCGTCTTGGCCGGAGCGTTTTTGATCCAATATTCGAGCAGTTCGACGGTGTTTTGAGTGAATCTAAGGCCAGATATGGAAAGAGGAGGAGAAAAGGATTTAAGGGTGTTAATTTGGAGGCGGTTGGAACTCCGCCGCCGCCGTAGGCGATTTCCGGCGGCGGACAGCGGCGGAGGGTGGTGGCCTGAGAATCTCTAGGGTTTGGGGGTAAGAGACGGGAGACGAGGGGGGTAGGGGGGGTGCGTTTGGACACTTAAATATTAAGTGGCCCAGGCTTCCCAACCGTCCGATCATCAAACCTCGACGACCAGGATTAATCCTAGCCAAAACTACGTCGTTTGGGGTATTGGGGCTGGACCGGATCGGGTAAGGGGTGGAACTGGGCCGGTTCGTTGGGTATTTGGGGTTGGATTTCATTTGGGCTAAACCATTTTGGCCCAGGTTGCACACCAGCCTATTTAATTTTTCAAATTCTCAATTTATTTGCTTTTTTTTCTTCTTTTCTTTTGTATTTTATTTATTTATTTTATATATATTTTTTATTTTTTCTGATTTTTTATGAAATGCTAAATTAAAACCAAAAGCAAATTGAGCCTAAAATTATATCTCTTAAATTCCAATTTACACAAATTAAGGCAAATTAAAACTAAAAATGCAAAAGACCATTTTTGTTATTTCCTTTGCTTTTTCCTTCACTACTAATTAATCCTAAGATATGAAACTAAATCCTAAACGAATGCCAAGTATTTTTGTATTTTTCATGATTTAAACAATAATAAACGTGCACAAACAAATGCAAACAATTAACAAGAAATGCCACCAAAATCCATCAATTGCAAATAATGAAAATGAGTTGTTTTGTTTTGAATTTATGGGGGTAATTCATATAGGGCAAAAATCACGTGCTCACAGCAATGTGTCCCAGATTTCCTTAGCAGTGGTACAACTTTGAATTCTACTGTACTCATCTGGACCTAGTCCACACACAAGCCATTTCTTGGCCTTGGCATTATTCTCCCATTTCTTCAAATCTTCAGCAGTGTAGTCAGCTCTTGTTGCACACCCACTCCTTCCTCATTCTTCTTTGTAGTTGCCAAAGGACCATCAGTGACTATGTCCTAGAGTTCATAGTCCTCTCCTATGATATGATCTCTGATCCTGTTCTTCCACCAGGAATAGTACTGACCATTGAAGAGTGGAGGCCTAGCAGTGGATTTCCCTTCCCAGTTCCCAGGTGGTGCACTCATGTTGATCTTTTCCTAAGGTGTTAGCCTCTTCAAGCATAACCTTCTCTGATACCAATTGAAGTTCTAAACGTCAATACCACACAGGAGGGGGTGGGGATGATTTGTGTGGTACCCAATTTTCGCTCTAGAAGAACCTGGTTCTTCTAAGTGTACTAACTACTACTGTTAGCGGAATAATAAGTACATAATATAAAGAACACAGAGATTTTACGTGGAAAACACCTGGCTCAAAAGGTGAAAAAACCACGACCTACTACTCAGTAAGATTTTCCCAAACTTCCACTAATATCACTGAGCCAAAACAGCATTTACAAAACTCTTTGTAAACCTAAGGATTAACTCTAATCCCGTTGTAGCACACAGCCTCAACTATTGCGACAACTTCAAGTTAGCATATAACTTGAACACTCTAAGTACCTAATACAATTGCTTCTACGAAAGCTGAAAGGTACAACTTTAAACCACCTACTACAATTGAACTAGAATAAAAGAAAGACACAACGAAATTGGTTCTTCTATCTCGTTCAAGTATCTTCAGGAGTGCACACTCAAATCTCACATAAATCGCTTGCAAAATCGCCTTGCTCTTTTGCTCTCAATTTAGTTTAACTTCTGCGTTTGTGCAATCCATGTAAAAGAGAACAATCACTCTCTTTTAATAGGTTAGTAATCAGAGTTTGATTGGGACTAAATTGCTGATCTTCTATCGTAGTTGAGTCCATGAAGATCTCAAACTCCAGCACTATCTTTATCCGGATTGTGTTCTTTTCATATAAGGAGACTTTCTCCCCTTATCCAATATGCAACCTTTTCGATCAGATCAGGAGATATTGCTACTTGATCAGTAGGACTTATCTCCTTCATGTGCATCTCATATGTATAGGTTGATATCATGACTGTGTTTCACACGATGGACCTGGTCCATGACTGAGTTCATTTGTCATTCTTCAAAACTTCACCTGTTCTTGGGCCAACAACCTCAAAAGGCCCAATGAACCAAGGACTCAATTTACCTTTCTTCCCAAATCTCATAACACCCTTCATGGGTGAAACCCTCTCACCAACCATGTAGGACACATCCCGAACCTTCCTGTCAGCATAACTCTTTTGTCTCGACTGCGCTGTACGAAGACTCTCCTGAATCACCTTCACCTTGTCTAAAGCATCCTGCACTAAGTCTGTACCCAATAGTCTAGCCTCACCCGGCTCAAACCAACCAACTAGAGATCTACACCGCCTCCCATACAAAGCCTCATATGGAGCCATCTGAATACTCGACTGGTAATTGTCGTATAAGCAAACTTTGCGAGTGTTAGAAACTGATCCCATGACCCTCCAAAATGAATGACACAAGCGTGCAACATGTCCTCCAATATCTGAATAGTGCGCTCGCACTGCCCGTCCGTCTAAGGGTAAAAAGTTGTGCTCAACTCAACCTGAGTACCCAACTCTCACTGTACAGACCCCCAAAACTATGAAGTAAACCGAGTGCCCCTATCTGAAATGATGGAAACCGGGATACCATGCAAACGAACAATCTCCCGGAAATAGATCTCTGCCAACCGCTCTGAAGAATAAGTAGTACATACAGGAATGAAGTGCGCGGACTTGGTCAGCTGATCCACAATCACCCAAATAGCATCGAACTTCTTCAAAGTCCGTGGAAGCCCAACTACAAAGTCCATGGTGATCCGCTCCCACTTCCACTCTGGAATATCTATCCGCTGAAGCAAGCCACCCGGTCTCAGATGCTCATATTTCACCTGCTGACAATTGAGACACCGAGCTACAATCCCACAATGTCCTTCTTCATTCTCCGCCACCAATAGTGCTGTCTCAGATCCTGATACATTTTCGCGGCACTCGGATGAATGGAATACCGCGAGCTATGGGCCTCTTCCAGAATCAACTCCCGAAGCCCATCTACATTGGGCACACATATCCGGCCCTGCATCCTCAACACCCCATCATCACCAACGGTCACATCTCTGGCATCATCGTGTTGAACTCTATCCTAAGGACAAGAAAATGAGGATCATCATACTGGCGCTCTCTGATGTGATCGAATAGGGATGACCGAGAAATCACACAAGCCAATACCTGACTGGGCTCCGAAATATCCAACCTCACGAACCGATTGGCCAAGGCCTGAACATCCACTGCCAGAGGTCTCTCTCCAACTGGAATATATGCCGAACTCCCCATAATCAGTGCCTTCCGGCTCAACGCATCGGTCACCATGTTGGCCTTCCCCGGATGGTACATGATAGTAATATCATAATCCTTTAGCAATTCCAACCATCTCCGCTGCCTCAAATAGAGATCCTTCTGCTTGAACAAGTGTTAGAGGCTACAATGACCAGTAAACACCTCACAAGACACACCATACTAGTAATGCCTCCAAATCTTCAACGCGTGAACAATGGCAGCCAACTCCAAATCATGAACAGGGTAGTTCTTCTCATGGGGCTTTAACTGACGAGAAGCATAAGAAATAACTCAACCCTCCTGCATCAACACACACCTAATACCAACTCTCGAAGCATCATAATACACGGTATATGAACCATGAGATGATGGCAAAACTAACACTGGAGTTGTGGTCAAGGCAGTCTTGAGCTTCTGAAAGCTCTCCTCACACTCATCCGACCACCTGAATAAAGCGCCCTTCCGAGTCAATTTGGTCAAGGGCGATGCGATAGATGAAAATCCCTGAACAAACCGGCGGTAATAACCTGCCAAACAAAGCAAACTGCGAATCTGTAGTTGAGGACGGTCTGGGCCAACTCTGAACCGCCTTTATCTTCTTTGGATCAACATGAATACCCTCACTGGACACCACGTGCCCCAAGAAAGCCACTTAACTAAGCCAAAACTCGCACTTGGAAAACTTTGCATAAAGGTTCTCCTCCCTCAATCTCTGCAACACAACCCTCAAATGCACCGCGTGCTCCTCATGACTACGCGAATACACAAGAATATCATCAATGAAAACTATGACAAATGAGTCGAAATAAGGCCGAAACACGTTGTTCATCAAATGCATGAACGCTGCTGGAGAATTGGTCGGCCCAAAAGACATCACTAGGAACTCATAGTGACCATAAAGGGTCTTGAAAGTTGTCTTGAGAATATTCGGGTCCCTGATCTTCAGCTGGTGGTAACCTGAACGGAGATCAATCTTGGAGAACACTCTCGCTCCCTAAAGCTGGTCAAACAAATCATCAATATGAGGTAGGGGATACTTGTTCTTAATTGTAACCTTGTTCAACTGCCTGTAATCAATGCACATCCTCATCGTGCCATCCTTCTTCTTCACAAATAGGACAGGCGCACCCCAAGGCGACACACTAGGCCGAATAAAACCCTTATCAAGGAGTTCCTGAAGCTGCTCTTTTAACTCCTTCAACTCCGCTGGTGCCACACGGTACGGTGGAATAGAAATGGGCTGAGTGCCCGGCACCAGATCAATACCAAAATCGATATCCCTGTCCGGTGGCATGCCCGGCAGGTCTGCAGGAAACACATATGGAAAATCTTTCACAACTAGAACAGAATCAATGTTGGGAGTCTCTGCACTGACATCCCTCACAAATGCTAAGTATGAAAGACAACCTTTCCCAAACATACGTCGGGCCTTCAAGAACGAGATTACCCTGCTGGGAACATAATCAGATAGACCTCGCGACTCGATTCATGGCACACCCGGCATAGCTAACGTTACCGTCTTGGCATGACAATCTAGAATAGCCCGGCACAGAGATAACCAGTCCATGCCTAATATCACATCGAAGTCTACCATACATAACAACAAAAGATTCACTCGGGTCTCCAGATCCCCAATAGACACAACACACGACCGGTATACACGGTCTACCACAACAGTATCGCCCATCAGAGTAGAGACATGAATAGAAGAAACGAGAGACTCGCAGGGCGTATCCAGATAATGGGCAAAATAAGATGACACATAAGAGAATGTAGAGCTAGGATCAAATAACATAGAGTCATCTCTGTGGCAGACTGAGATAATACATGTAATCACCGCATCTAAAGCAACAACATCAGATCTAGCTGGAAGTGCATAGAAACGGGCCTGACCACCACCTGATCGACCTCCCCCTCTAGGGCGGCCCCTAACTGACTGACCTCCACCCCTAGCTGCCTGAGTGGGTGGTGAAGTGGCTGGAGCGGAAGTCGAGGGCTGACCCCTCTGCTGAGACGGACCCTCAAGAAGACGATGACACTGCCTCCTCATATGCCCAAACTCTCCACACTCATAAAAACTCCCCGGTGCTGGAGACAGGGGACTGATGGGAACCCCTAGCTCCGGAATGACTAGCAGATGCACCTCGCATAGAAGAGCCCTAAACTGATGGAGCACGGGACGAACTCTGGGCTGAAACTAACCCCTCGAAGGAGCACCACCATAGCTGCCAGATCCCCGAGGCCTCTTGGCCTCCCTCTCCTCTCGCTCCTGGCGACGTACCAACTCAATATCGCGGGCGATGTCACCTGATACCCTCTCCCTAGTCATGAGAATCCGAAGCTGATATGTGAGGCCATCAACGAACCTTGTGATCCTCTCTCGATCTGTGTGAACCAACCAGATAGCATGGCGAGCTAACTCGGAGAACCTCATCTCGTACTGTGTAACAGTCATCTCCCCCTGTCGCAACTGCTCGAACTGCCTACGCAGCTCTTCCCTGTGGAACTGTGGCACATATTTCTCCAAAAAGAGAGCGGAGAACTGCTGCCAAGTAAGAGGTGCCGCACAAACAGGCCTACGCCTCTCGTAAGCCTCGTACCAAGTGAAGGCAGCTTGCGTAAACTAAAAAGTCGTGAATGCAACCCCACCGGTCTCCAGAATACCCGTGGTGCGAAGAATCCTCTGACATCTATCCAAGAAAACCTGGGCATCTCGCCCTTTGCACCACTGAAAGTAGGTGGCTGGAGTTTGCCAAACCTCTCCAATCTGCGTTGCTCGTCCTCTGGCATAGCTGGAGTTACATAACCCTGAGAAGCTGCCATCGACTGGGCTAGTGGTGCCTATGGTGTCTGCAACCCATGAACAACCTGATCGTGTGTGCAGGCGGCGGGAGTCTGAGTGCCTCCCCCAACCTGAGAAGTAGTTGCGGCCGTAGTAACTGAGACCGCCAGAGCCCAACCAGTGCACACTGACAGAATCTGAGCTAGAGCCTCCTGAAGGCCTGGAATCACAATAGGCACAGGTGGTGCCTGAGCTGGTGCTGCTGGATTGTCCACAATTGGGACCTGATCCTGAACTGGGGCGGCTGGTGGATCTGCAGGTGCTGCCCTTTCTGCTGTGCGGGCTACACCCCTGCCCCTACCACGGCCTCGACCGCGTCCTCGGCCCCTAGTGGCTCTAACTTGTGGTACTGGTGGTCGTCCATCCTGACCGCTAGCACGTGTCCTTACCATCTATGAGAGAATAGAATAAAAAAAGTTTAGTACTAGAATCAACAGATACGCACGACAAGAATTCAAGAATAAGAATTTTTTTTCCTAATGGTTCCGCAGCCTCCCAAGGATAAATACAGACGTCTCCGTACCGATCCGCGAGACTCTACTAAATCGGCTCATGACTCGCGAGACCTATGTAACCTAGGCTCTGATACCAACTTGTCACGATCCCAAATACCCCGGTCGTGATGGCGCCTATCACAATACGAGGCAAGCCATCCCAAACAATTAATCACAGTAAATTCCTTTTAATAAACCATTTTACTAATACTGATTAAGCCTCAAATTTGCAAGAGAAATATTTAATTCACTGAAATGTGCGGAAAGACAATATATCAACAAACCAAACACAGCCCAACCATCTAGTGTCACAGGTCTAGAACCTCTAAATACAACCAGTCCGACTGTCTAATACATGATAAGTCTGAAATGCGGAAAAACAAGGATAGGAAGGAGGGAAGCAGGGTTGTGGACGCCGTGAAGCTACCTTACAGTCTTCGATAAGCTCCGAAAATGCTAGGAACCCTCACTCTGCCGCTCGGGCACCTGAATCTGCACACAAGGTGCAGCGAGTAACGTAAGTACGCCAACTCAGTATGTAACTAAAGTAAATAAGGTTTGAGTGCAGTGACGAGCAGTTAACAATCATATATAAGAGCATAAAATAGAATATCAAGTCAAACTCAATAGTTTAAAAGCCAGTTACTTCATAAAGCTTCAGTTTAAATTGAGATACTTTGAAATCATTTACTAAGCATTTTTCAACAGAGGCTCATTATAAAAGGAAGAGTGAAGTCAGCAAAAATATCATAAATGGGCCCCTCGGGCAAGGTATCACTCACAAATATAGCCTCTCGGGCAAATCTCTCGGTCACTTGTGACTCAACTCTGGTCACACAATACTCACACTCAGCACTCAGGCTCAATAATATCTCATAGTTGTAATAATCATAATAATCACTGCGGCGTGCTGCCCGATCCATATAAATATAGTCGACTACGCTCACCGGGGGTGTACAGACTCCGGAGGGGCTCCTACAGCCCAAGCGTCATATTTCTGTGGCGGCAGCCCGATCCAACATATATATCGCTGCGGTGTGCAGCCCGATCCATATAAATATCGCTGCGGCGTGCAGCCCGATCCATAATATATATATATATATAATATATATATATATATTCCTCACGATTAGGTCCTCAACCTCTCTCAGTCATTAACCTCACAGCCACTCGGGCACAACAACGGAAATCAAGAGAAATCAGCCCAAACAGTTTTCATATTTTAAGAAGCAGAGTGATAAAAACCAGGTTTAAACAATAAACAGGTAAAACATGATTGAGGATATGCTTTCAAATAAATAGAGTGAGGAAAACAGTAAAAAAATGCCCCTAAGGGTCTCAACAGGTCGGCACAAGGCCCCAAACATGGCATACAACCCGTAATATAGTAACAATCTCTAAAATACGTGATATCATAAGATTTCAAATCAAGTACGCGGCTTAATAGTCACTATGGGACGGACCAAGTCACAATCCCTACCGGTGCACGCCCACACGCTTGTCACCTAGAATGTGCGTCAACTCATTCATCAAAACAACACGAAATACCGGGGTTTACACCCTCAGTTCCAGATTTACAATGGTTACTTACCTCAAACTGGATGAATTACTACTCCGCAACGCCTTTGCCTCTCGCCTCGGCCTCAACTCGCGTTGAATCTACCCAAATGAGAATCATAGCATTAGAATAAGCTAAGGGAACGAAGCCCATGCGAAAATAATCAAATTATACCAAAAATCCTGAAATTGATCCGACCCGACCCCCGGGCCCACATCTCGGAATTCGCTAAAGTTTACATCAATAGACTCTTTATCTCCCCACGAGTTCATACATATCAAACGAATTAAAATTCAACTACAAATGACCCCTCAAACCCTTGCTCATACCTTCTGGCCCAGGTTTTTCACACCTGCGGCCCAAAATGCGCTTCTGCACTACCGCTTCTGTGGCCCAAGACACCGCATCTGCGGTTTTCACTTAACGTCCAAGTTCCACACTTGCAGTTGTTTCCTCGCACCTGCGCTACCACAGATGCACTTCGTTAACCAGTTCTGCGGTTCCAGCTGATCCTCTTCTTGGCCGCATCTGCGGCTGCCTTCCGCTTCTATGGGCCTCGCACCTGCGGCCTCCCAACCGCAGGTGCGGTTATGACAGCAGCAAAAATGCTTCAGCTCCCAAACTCAACTCCAAACTTTCCGTCAATCATCCGAAATCACCCCGAGGCCCCCCGGGCCTCAACCAAAAGCACAAACCAGTCATATATCACCATCCACACTTATACCAATCTTCAAACCACCTCGAACAACATCGAGTCGACCAAAACACATCGGATTCAAGCCTAAGAACTCTAAAACTTCCGAATTCCGCTTTTGATCAAAAAGTCTATCAAACCTCGTCCGAATGACCTGAAATTTTGCACACACATCCCAAATGACACAACGGACCTATTGCAACTCCCGGAATTCCATTTCGACCCCTATATCAAAATCTCACCTATCAACCGGAAAAAGCCAAAATTTTCAATTTCGCCAATTCAAGCCTAAATATACTCCGGACCTCCAAAACACGTTCCGATCACACTCCTAAGTCCCAAATCACCTCCCGAAGCTATCCGAATCATCGGAATTTACATCCGAGCCTTATTACACATAAGTCAACATCCGGTTGACTTTTCCAACTTACGCTTTCTCAAAAGAGACTAAGTGTCTCAAGCCTTACCAAAACCTCTTCGAATCCGAGCCAACCAACCCGATAACACATAATACCGCTGAACAAGACAATAAGAAGCAGAAATGGGAAAACGGAGCGGTAACTCATGAAACGACCTACCGGGTCGTTACAGTAATGCACATAAAAGTATTGATGTATAAGTTGTGAATTTAAAACAATTACCATTGCAAGATCATTTAAAATATTCTTTTGTTGTCGCTATAAAGTGGAATTGCCTTTGAGAAGGGGAAAATGTATCACGAGTCATAAAGGAAAACAAAATTTGCCATTTGAGAAGTTGAATGGACTTTGGCATTCGTGTATATATATATATATATATATATAAAGAATAAGAAACTAACGTTTGAATTAGACAATTAATGCATTAAATTGTTGATGAAATTGAAATTGAGAAGAGGAAACTCGAACATGGTTGTAGACAAAAAAAACGATTTGCGAAGTGGAAATTCGAATATGAATGTTACGTAAAGGAAACTAATTAATATTTGAATGAGATAATGCATTAAATTGTTGAAGAAATTGAAAATGAGAAGAGGAAACACGAACATGGTTCAATTAGGTTAATAATTCAAAGACGGGTCCACGATTTAAATTTTTGTGGGTTCAACATTTAAGGTTTTAGCATTCAATCTATTATACTTGTAAAGTTATAAGCTCATATCTACTATCTTAATAATTTTTATATATAAATTTATATTTTTTCATAAAAATTATGCATGGTTTCAATTGAACCAGTAGCTATAATGCTACATTCGCCACGGGTTAACATACTCTCATGCTGGATGATGGAAAAGATTTGTTCTCTCTATGATTGCAAAAAGAAAGAGTAAATAACAAAAGCAGTCCCTTGCATACTTGAATGTCACTTAAGGTGTGACATAAATTGAGGTTTTAAGATAAGATGATATCTAATGAACCTTGAGATGATAAAGTTGGTTCGTCATGTTGCAGCCCAAATGAAATTGGCATTTTAATTAAACGTTTACATTGGACTCTTTTTATAAATTGAATTATATCAATTATAATATTTGTTTGAACTAATATATCTTGCAATTTACGATATAATTCAATTTTTAATGATTTAAAGCAAATCAAATTTAAATACCTACACTATCTTTTTGACAAACTATAAAAATAATATTAATGAACTTTGAGAATAGAAAGTTCAACTGTGGTCCTCAATGAATTAAAATATTACTAAATCAACATCATGTCCCAAATTAAATAGCAACAGATATTAATTCTAAAACCTCAAAGGGGTTGCAATTTTGCATGACGTGGTGACAGACAAGAGTAGTCGAGGGGTTATTATTCAAAGAAACCTACCCCTAAGAGATAGCTTCCCATAACATAGTATATAGATAGAGTACTATGTCAAAAGAACTGCAAACATTAATGTCTTATAATATATAAATATTATAGAATACTATTGTTGGTGCCTCTTGAGCTTATCAAATGGATAAAGGTCATAAACAATTTTCCGAGTCGCAAGTTCTTGCTACGTAAGGCAACAAATTATGCTCTATTCAATTTTTTTGATTTTCCGGGTTCCTCCGATTTTGGTACTCGCATTAAAGCCTCAACAAAATTAAAGTCGAGTCGAGAAATCTTATATTGGGGAGTAAAATTCTATCTAATAAAGGCACTTATGTACTCAAAGTTCGAAGCTCAAACCTCTGGTTAAGATTAATGAAAAGTACTTACCGCTAGGGGCGGAAGGGGTTACTCGAACCCCTTTCGCTGAAAATTACAATGTATATATGAGGTTAAATTTTTTTCATGCATATATATATTAGGTGTTGAATCCCTTAATTTCTTTGTGTGTGTACTTGTTTTAATTTTTGTAATCCCCTTAATAAAAATTCTGTTTCAACCGCTGCTTACCACTTCTTCACAACGTTTATTGGTACTTACATAAAAGTTTGTGCCACATATAACCTATTAAGAACTCAAACCTGAAACCTGTTGGGATAAAACGGTTCGAAGGTAGTCTTGACACGGTGTGATATTTTTTAACCGAACTTGTACGATTTTCTCCAAAAGAACTCACACCATTAAGGATATCCAACTCCTTATAAATAATATTATCTTTTTCCTTTCTACTTTTCATGTTGGACTTTGTTGACACAAACCACAACTGGTTAAAAGTGAAGACACCCCAAACCATTGGTGGTTATTTCATACATTTATGTAATGAGGATTCTTGTCTATTCCTGTGCATTGCTTTGTGATGTTAGGTATATAAACTTACTCACCCTTATTTATTCTATTATATATATAATAAAATTTGACCACTAAGCCATAAGCCATTTCAAAAGTTCAATATCGAGGACATCTTCTTGGTTCAGTTTAAGACAAGTGACCAAACATAACATGTCCATTGAGATCCTTAAAAGTCGAAAAGTTAAAATATAAATAATCACTACCCATAAATGTAATTCATAAGTCCACACTATTTACCTGATTGATAATGAAACTGAAGCTTACGCATCCTAATTGAAATCATTTTGTGATGACCCGATAGGTCGATCATCTTATATTTTAGAACTTAATTCTGTGTTTCGAAGCCTCAAAAAACCTTATTTTAGCCTTCCGTGATTGACGTGCACCTTCTAACTGTCAATTACTGTACTGGTCACGTTATGTAGTATTACTTATGTAGATTCCTATATCGTACAAGATTTTCTTTTTGGATCGGTTTGGCATTTATTGATCGTAAAAGTTTTCGTGGTTTAACTTGTTAAATTGATTGGGCACACTGAGTATTTGGTACTGATATGGTGGGATCGGATTGCACGCCGCAACAAGTGAAATAAGGGTGGATTGATATGGTGGAATAAGGGTGAATTTGTAGTGTACGGTGGATCAGGTTGCACGCCGCAACAGGTAGAATATGGATGGATTGTTTTGGTGAAATAAGGGTGAATTATGATACTGATATTGTTATATGGTGGGATCGGGTTGCGCACCGCAACATTTATATATTATTTATTGTATTTGATGTTGTTATGGTGAAATAAGGGAGGATTCTGTGTTGCACGGTGGGATCAGGTTGCACGCTGCAACAACTTATGTGGTTCCATTTCCTTGAGTTGTGTTGGTATTCGGTATTTTTATTTGAAACTCTAAGGGTTGGTAATTCTGAATGTCACTGGCTTATTTCTTAAGGCTGAAGCTATTATTTTCAGTTGACTATATTATTTCGTTCCGTATTTCTTTTTTCTGCCTTTTTAATATACTGCATACATATTGTAGTGTGAGTGACCCGCCTTAGCCTCATCACTACTTCGTCGAGGTTAGGCTCGGCACTTACAAAGTACATGGAGTCAGTTGTACTCATACTACACTCTACACTTCTTGTGCAGATTTTGGAGTCGGTCCCAGCGGCGACTATTAGCGTGCTAGGATTGAACAGTGCAGTGGAGACTTGAGGTACAGTTGCTCAGCGCCCGCAGTTTCAGGAGTCCCCCTCCCTTTTATCTAGCTGTGTATTTTCTTTGAGACGGCTTTATATTTATTTCATACCCTTGTATATACTACTCTAGTAGCTCATGCACTTGTGACACCAAGTTCAGGGATTTTAGCGGACGTTTGGCTGCTTTAGCTTCCGCATTTTAATTCTGATTTCTACAATTATTTATGTTCTTCTCTTTATTTAATTTACACTATTAATAATGGACAAATTGTTCTAACGTTGGCTTGCCTAGCAAGTGAAATGTTAGGTGCCACCGTCTGTCTCGATGGTAGGAATTCCGGATCGTGACAAGTTGGTATCAGAGCACTAGTTTACATAGCTCTCACGAGTCACGAGCAAACTTAGTAGAGTCTGGAGGATCGATACGGAGACGTCTGTAATTATCTCCAGAGGCTATGGAGTTAGGAACAATTTTACTTCTATTCTTCTCTGTCGTGCAAGGTTATTCCACCATTAATGATTGAACTCTTCTATTCTTGGTCTCTCGCAGATGGCGAGAATGCGCACATCATCTTCAGCTAAACAGTAGCCGGAGCCCCTAGCAGCAGCTCCTGCGAGGCAGAGGTTGAGGCCGAGGTCACGCCAGAGGTCGAGGCAGTGGCAGAGCTCAGCCAAGAGCTCGAGCAGCAGCACCAGCGATGGAGCCTCAGGTTGAGTTTGATGAGGAGGTTCCAGCCTAGACTGTGCCTGTCGGACCAGCTCAGGTCCCGGAGGGGTTCATCACCACCCAAGTTCTTCAAGATGCTTTGGTCCATTTGGTGGGCCTTATGGAGAGTGTGGCCCAGGCCAGTACATTTCCTATGGAACTAGCTATCTCTTAGGCTGGGGGAGGAGCACAGACTCCCGCAACTCACACTCCGGAGTAGATGGCTCCCCAGTATCAGACTCTAGCAGCCCCGCCAGTTGGGGTAGTTCAGCCAGTTGTTGCTGCACAGGCCGGTGATGGACATGTCATGTCTTCTAAGGGCTTATTGAGATTGGACAAGTTTACCAAGCTCTTCCCATATCACTTTAGTGGAGCACCTTCTGAGGACCCACAGAATTATCTTGACCGCTGCCGAGAGGTGTTGCGGAACATGGGTATAGTTGAGACCAATGGGGCCGATTTCGTTGTGTTTCAGATGGCTGTCTCCGCCAAAAGGTGGTGGAGAGATTATATGTTGACCAGACCAGCTGGGTCGCCTACTCTTACTTGGGACCAGTTCTCTCAACTGTTTCTCGAGAAGTTCCTTCCTGTCACACTGAGAGAGAGTTACCGCCGGCAGTTTGAGCGTCTCCAGTAGGGCAGTATGTCAGTTACTTAGTATGAGACCTGTTTTGTGGATTTGGCCCATCATGCTATTCTTCTGCTTCCTACCGAGAGAGAGGGGTGAGGAGGTTTATTGAGGGACTCGCACACCCTATCAAGCTTCAGATGGCCAAGGATACTGGGGGTAAGATTTCTTTTTCAGACGGCTACTAATGTCGCCAAGCGTGTCGAGGATTTTCTTTTATAGGAGAGAGGCCAGGGGTCTGATAAGAGGCCTCGTTATTTCAGTGGTTTTAGTAGCCCTCATCTAGATGCAGGGGTACTTTTGGTAGGGGTCATTCTCCAAGGCCATTTCATTCAGCGCTTCAAGTATCCCACAATTCTTCAGGGAGTCGTGGTCCTCATGTGCCTCATTCTGGGCAGCCAGCCTACAGTGCACTGCCAGCTCCTATCAGTGCACCTCCTATTCAGACTTATCACCGTGGTTATCCCACCCGTTCGGGTCAGTCTCAGTTTCAGCAGCCATAACACTAGGATGGATGTTTTGAGTGTGGTGGTTTTAGGCATATCAGGAGTACATGTTCGAGATTATTGGGTGGCACGCCACACTGGAGTTATCATGCCATGATTCTGGAACCGGTTGCACCACCACCCGCTCAGCCAGCTAGAGGCAAGGTTCAGGCAGCCTGAGGTGGAGGTCTGGCCGTTAGAGGTGGAGGTCAGGCCGCTAGAGGTGGAGGTCAGACTGCAAGAGGTGGAGGCCAGCCAGCTAGACGTCGTCCTAGAGATACAGTTCAGAGTGGTGGGGCACAGCCCTGATGTTATGCTTTCCCAGCCAAGCCTGAGGGTGAGTCATCAGACGTTGTTATCACAGGTATTGTTCCAGTTTGCCATAGAGATGCTTCAGTTCTATTTGATTCAGGCTCTACTTATTCCTATGTGTTATCCTATTTTGCTTCATATCTGGTTGTGCCTCGTAATTCTTTGAGTGCTCGTGTGTGTGTCCATACGTGTGGGAGATTATATTGTTGTAGATCGTGTCTATCGTTCGTGTGTGGTTACTATTGGGAGTCTTAAGACTAGCGTAGATCTTCTACTTCTCGATATGGTTGATTTTGATGTCATTTTGAGTATGGATTGGCTGTCACGTTATCATGCTATATTGGATTGTCACACCAAGACGGTGACCTTAGCCTTGCTGGGGTTGCCTCGGTTAGAGTAGAGAGGGACTCTTGGCCATTCTACCAGCAGGGTTATCTCTTATGTGAAGGCTCGTCATATGGTCGAGAAAGGGTGTCTAGCTGTTGTTTGTGAAGAAGAAGGATGGGCCAATGAGGATGTGCATAGATTATCGGTAGTTTAACAAAGTCACCATCAAGAACAATTATCCATTACCGAGGATTGATGACTCATTTGATCAGCTTCAGGGTGCCAAGGTGTTTTCAAATATTGATCTGAGGTCTGGCTACCATCAGTTGAGGATTAGGGCATCCGATGTCCCTAAGACAGCTTTTACGACTCGGTATGGGCATTATGAGTTTCTAGTTATGTCATTTGGGTTGACAAATGCTCCAGCAGCATTTTTGGATCTGATTAACCGAGTGTTCAAACCCTATTTGGATTCCTTTGTGATTGTGTTTATTGATGATATCTTGATCTACTCCCGCAGTCGAGAGGAGCATGAGCAGCATCTTCAGATAGTACTTCAGACTCTGAGAGATAGCCAATTGTATGCTATGTTTTCAAAATGCGAGTTTTAGTTTGACTCAGTCGCTTTCATGGAGCACGTTGTATTAGTAGACGGCATTCAGGTGGATCCTAAGAAGATTGAGGCAGTTCAGAACTGTCCTAGGCCCACATCAGCTACGGAGATCCAGAGTTTCTTGGTTTTGGCGGGATATTACCGTCAGTTTGTGGAGGGGTTTTCATCTATAGCAGCCCCATTGACCAGGTTGACCTAGAAGGGTGCCCTGTTCAGATGGTCAGACGAGTGTGAGGCGAGCTTTCAGAAGCTCAAGACTGCTTTGACTATGACGCTAGTGTTGGTGTTGCCCACAGGTTCAGGATCTTACACGGTATATTGTGATGCATCTCGTATTGGACTTGGTGCGGTATTGATGCAGGATGGAAAGGTGATTGCATATGCATCGCGGCAGCTGAAGGTTCACGAGAAGAATTACCCTGTTCATGACTTAGAGTTGGCAGCAATTGTTCATGCGCTAAAGATTTTGAGGCACTATCTTTTCGGCGTATCGTGTGAGGTATTCACGGATCATCAGAGCTTGCAGTATTTGTTCAAAATAAAGGAGCTCAATTTGAGGTAGAGGAGGTGGTTGGAGCTATTGAAAGACAATGATATCACCATCTTGTATCATCCGGGGAAGGCCAATGTGGTGGCTAATAAGTGGGAATTTTTACTACTTATTAGCGCCCTTTTAGCTTTCGTTTTAGTCCAAAAGCGTTAAATTGTGTTCCTAAAAACTGATAAAATATGCTTAATTGCTAGAGTATTGAAAAATAAGCCAGTAAGATGAAATCTAACTCAAGAAGGACTGTTCTGAACTCAAGGATAAAAACAGGCAGAAAAGCTCAAACTGCGGACCGCAGAATATCGTCTGCGGCGCAGATTGTGAAGAAATGTCCATCAGAAACAAGTGAAAAGTGCAGACCACACAATGACATGTGCGGCCGCGGAAGCTAAGCAAGATCAAAAGTTCAGAGAGTTCTCATTTCAAGATCAAAGGAAGTGCGGACCGCACAATTATCGTGCGGTCACAGAAAATCAACTATGCGGCTGCAATTGCATTTGTGCGGTCCACAGAAGAGCCCTGTGCGGCCGCGCCCAGAAATGTGTTGACTACAGAAAGTGAGAGAGGCCGCCATAGTTCAGAATTGTGCAGCCGTAAATATTCGAATCTTGTGAAGCTGAAGCAAAGTGCGGACCGCACAAGGAATTATGCGGACGCAGAACCTCCGAATGGGCATTTTTGTCCGAAAATTTAAGCTTTGGATAAACAAAATAGTTTCACCTTGTTTAGGTCAAGTTTTGAATATTCAATGTGCTGTAGCCGTTTCTCTTTGCTCCTTTAGGCAACTTTAGCTTATTTTGGTGGTTTAAAATTAGATTTCTATATTTTAATCTTTCGATATGAGTTTATTTATCTCTTCTTCTTTATTTTCTTCTACACCCAATATAAGTAGCTAGATTTTTACTAGGGTTGTGACACAACCCTAGTGTGTAAACCTTATGGGTGATAAATTTTATGCTTGTTTATGAATGGGTGTTTGTTATTTAGCTAGGTTTATGCTTCAATTGTAGAATTAATGGTTGCAGACATTGATTCATGCCTATTTGACTTAGTCTATTCTTGAGAAAGAGAGACCTAGTCTAGGTTAACTTAGCTAACAAGGAATTGGGTCAAGTGAGAGATTGATTAACCCAATTAAACGGTTCAACCTTGAGACAGTAATAACCCAACTTGGGCTCTTATCAATCGTTTTGCTAGATACCCATTTAGGTTTGAAAAAGCGAAACTGGGCAAACCCACTCTCTGGCCGAGAGGTATTGAGTGGGCCACATAGTGTTGATAGATATAACACACCCCAATCAATAAAACAACATAAAAGTCTTTATCCCATTAGGCAATCACCTAGGTCATGGTCACAGCCCTAGGACTTTTTATAACTTTGAAAAACATTCAAAAACAATCATCTCTAGTTTTATACCTTTATATTTGCAATACTTAGTTAATTTTAGAAGTAAAGACAATACCCAGTTTGTGGAAGAGCAATCTAGATACTTCACGTACTCACTCCAAAGATATACTACTAATTCCCATCTTAGCTCCATGAGGATTCGATCCCGACGCCTTGTTGGGTTTTATTATTTCAAATGACCGTGTCATACCTCGTTAGAGGCATGCATTTGGACGTGATCAATTTTTGGCACTGTTGCCGGGGAGCATAAAAACGGATTTAGCTAAATATTTGGTTTTGTGTGTGAATTGTCTTCTTTTCCTTCCTTGTTACTGATTTTTGTGAATCAATTGTAGGTACCAAAATGGAAAACAACAATGATCAACTCGGAAACATGTCTTTGGGGGATGTGGACGTTGAAGATGACCAAGTTGAAGACGTTCCTCTTGAACCTCATGCAAATAGAAGAGGTCGGGCGCCTCAAGACAACGTCCCAGTTCCACCCCCTCCTCCACCAAGAGCGGCTCCACGCCGGGTGTTTCCGAATGAAGGGTATGCAAGTGTCGTTGTCCCGCCCCGCATTAGGGCGGGAAACTTTCAAATCATGAATGTAATGCTCACAGCTAGCGCAATGGGGATTCTTCACCGGGGCTCCGAGCCAAAATGCATACAAACACTTGAAGGGGTTTGTGGACAGTTTTTGGTGGAGTAAACAGACAAACGTCCCCGAGGATGCTTTAAGGTTGAGGCTATTTCCTTTCTCTCTACGGGGTAAGGCCTTGGATTGGTTAGAGAGATTGCCAAATCATTCCATCCATACATGGGATGAATTGGTGGAGAAATTTATTTCCAAGTTCTTTTTTCCCGGGCATATGGGGGCGAGATTCTAGCATTCAAACAAAAACCCAATGAGCCATTGCACGAAATATGGGAGAGGTACCGAACAATGGTCAAAGAGTGCCCCAAAAATGACATGACAGAGGCTAGGATTCAATAAACTTTCTATCGGGGGATCAACACTACCAATTAATGCGTGGTCAACCAACTTGCCGGTGGAAATTTTATGACAACACCGTATGCGGAAGCTTTTAGATGAAATGGCGGATACTTCATCGGCATGGCAAAGTAGAGCAAATATTCCTCAAGGTGATACGAACGTAATTAACCCACATAAAGAATTGCATGATCGATGGGCAAGCCATTGCAACGTTGACCACCACAATGAATCAATTAGCCAAAGCTCAACTTCAACAAGTGCAAAATTCTAAACAAGTCAATGCCGTGGATGGAGTTAATATGATGGTGAACAAAAGAAGGCAAAAGGGTCGACAAGTGCAAAACCGTGTGGAGAACTATGTACAAGAAGATAGTGGGTTTGATCAAGATGAATCTTACAATGAACAAGAGGAGGAAGTGCAATATGTGAACAACTTTCAAGGGAAAAGAAACAACTCTCAAGGCCCGAATCAACAATAATGGCGACCTCAAGGTAATCAAGGTAATTGGAATTCTAACAACCAAGGTAATTGGAATGGTGGTAACAACCAAGGGAATTGGAATGGTGGAAATAACCAAGGCAATTGGAGTGGCAACAACCAAGGATATTGGGGAGGCAACAACGAAGGGGGATGGAACAATAATTAAGGCAATCAGGGGGTCGGGTTTTCGAAGGCCCCCGATGTATCAACAACCGAGTAACCCGCCTCCTTATCCTTCCCATGGTCCAAGTTCTTCAAACAATGAGATGGGACGAATTGAAAACATGTTTAAACAAATGATAGAGAAGAATGCCGACTCCGATGCCAAACTTGCCTCTCAAAATACATCCATCCGAAACTTGGAAGTCCAAATGGGGAAAATCTCTCGAGCCCTCAACACTCTTCCTAAGGGAGCACTACCAAGTGACACGGTGGTGAACCCAAAGGGTGGGAACAACACGGGGCATTCCATGGCCGTTACTACAAGGAGTGGAAAAGGTGGGGATGCACCGACCTCAAATAAAAGGAAACTTGTGAATGATGAGCAAGTGGTACAAGAAGATGAGAGCCCGGACAATGTGGTGCAAGAAAATGATGAAGTGTGGATTGATATTGATGACAATGTGGAGCAGACTCAAGAGGAAGCGAACCCATCTAGGGATTACATTGTTGACATACCAGAACTAGTAGTGTAAAAGGCTAAGGCACCAATGCCTAGACCTCCTCCTCCATATCCTCAAAGGCTTGCCAAGAAAAATGGCGAGAATCAATTCAAAAAGTTCACTGACATGATGAAGAGTCTATCCATCAATGTTCCATTGATTGAAGCCTTGGAGCAAATGCTCGGTTATGCAAAGTTTATGAAAGATTTGGTGACAAAGAAGTGGCCGATGAATTTTGAAACTATAAAAATGACTCATCAAGTGAGTGCAATTGTGTATTCAATGGCTCCCAAGTTGGAGGATCCCGGCGCTTTCACGATTCCTTGTACAATTGGAAGTGCCAAGTTTGCAAAAGCTCTTTGTGATCTTGGGGAAAATATCAATTTGATGCCCTATTCGGTTTTCAATACTTTGGAAATTGGGCAAGCAAGACCCGCATCTATGAGATTACAAATGGCCAATCGTACCATGAAGAGACCATTGGGAGTGATTGAAGATGTATTGGTTCGTGTTGATAAATTCATTCTTCCGTCGGATTTTGTCATTCTTGATTGTGAAGTTGATTATGAGGTACCAATTATTCTTTGTAGACCTTTCCTTGCTACGGGGAAAGCTATAGTTGATGTTGAAGCCAGAGAACTTACCTTCCGGGTTGGTGATGAAAAAGTGGTCTTCCATGTGTGTAAGTCCATGCGGCGACCCAATAGCAAAGAGGTGTATTCTTTTGTGGACTTGGTGACCGATGTGATTGTAGATGAAACAAGTGTTGTGATGAATGTTGATGATACATTGGAGGTCGTCTTGCTCAACTTTGATGATGACGAGATGGATGGCTTCATGGAATGTGTGAACTCGTTGCAAGGAATGGAGGCATACACTTATGAGCCCCGCAAATTGTCCTTGGATCTTGATAATAGGACAACTCCTCCAATAAAGCCCTCAATCAAGGAGCCTCCCATCTTGGAGTTAAATCCATTGCCTCCACATCTTCGGTATGAATTTCTTGGCCTTCTTCTACTTTAGTTGTTATTCTTTCCTCTTGTTTGACTAACTTGCAGATAGATTCTATATTAGCGGTGCTACAAAAGAGGAAGAAAGCTATTGGATGGACATTGGCGGATATTCGGGGGATAAACCCCGCTTTTTGCATGCACAAGATTAACTTGGAGGAAGATGCCAAACCATCAATTGAACATCAAAGGAGACTCAATGAATCCATGCAAGAGGTTGTCAAAAAGGAGATCATCAAGTGGTTGAATGCGGGATTGTTTGCCCCATTTCCGATAGTTCGCGGACTTCTCCGGTTCAATGTGTCCCAAAGAAAGGGGGCATGGCGGTGGTCACCAATGATAAGAATGATTTGATTCCTACAAGGACGGTGACTGGATGGAGAGTGGGTATGGACTATCATAAGCTAAACAAAGTCACAAGGAAGGACCATTTTCCACTTCCCTTCCTAGATCAAATGCTTGATAGATTGGTCGGCCGTGCTTTCTATTGTTTCCTTGATAGGTATTCCAGCTACAATCAAATTCTTATTGCTTCGGAGGATCAAGAGAAGATTACTTTTACATGTCCTTATGGTACTTTTGCATGTCCTTATGGTTCTTTCTGGCTACAAAATTACTTTGTCCAAGTAATTTTGTCTTTGCTATGGAGAAGTTCGGCCCGTACTTGATGGGTGCAAAAGTCATTGTCCATACGGATCATGCGGCACTTCGCTATCTTATGGGCAAGAAATATTCCAAAGCCCGGTTGATTAGATAGGTACTTTTGTTGCATGAGTTTGATATAGACATCCAAGATCGAAAGGAAGTGAAAACCAAGTGGCAGACCACTTTCTCGTTTGGAGGAGGAGGGGAGGCCGCATGATGGCCTAGAAATCAATGACTCCTTCCCCGATGAGCAACTTTTGGCTATTGCTATGAAAGAGGTACCTTGGTTCGCGGATCTAGCAAATTATCTTGTGAGTGGTATCATTCCGGTTGAGTTCTCTTCAAACTAAAGGAAGAAGCTCAAACGGGATTGTCAAGACTGTTATTGGGATGAACCGTACCTTTCTCGAATTTTTACGGATGGTGTGATTAGAAGATGTGTACCGGAGGAGGAACAAGGTGAAATTCTTGAGGCTTGTCATTCTTCACCATATGGTGGTCATCATGGTGGGGCAAGAACGGCAGCCAAAGTGTTAAGTTGCGGTTGACCCACTCTTTACAAGGATGCATGTGATCTCGTCAAGCGTTGTGATGAATGTCAAAGGGCCGGTGGAATCTCAAAGAAAAATGAAATGTCCCTCACCACCATTTTGGAGATTGATATTTTCGATGTGTGGGGTATTGACTTTATGGATCCTTTTGTGAGTTCTTGTGGAAACACCTACATCTTGGTCGCGGTTGATTATGTGTCCAAATGGGTTGAGGCCGTTGCTTTTCCCAACAATAAAGCAAGAAGTGTGGTGGCATTTTTGAAGAAGAACATTTTTACCAGATTTGGTACACCAAGGGCTATCATAAGTGATGGGGGATCGTATTTTTGCAACAAATCTTTTGACACCTTACTCACCAAGTATGGTGTCACTCATAAAGTCACGACTCCCTATCATCCACAAGCAAGCAGTCAAGTGGTAGTCTCCAACCAGGAGATAAAGAGTATTTTGTCCAAAACATTGAATGTTAACCGCATGAATTGGTCCAAGAAACTTGATGATGCTTTATGGGCTTATAGGACGGCTTACAAAACACCTATCGGAATGTCTCCCTACTGGTTGGCATTCAGAAAAGCTTGTCATCTTCCGGTAGAACTTGAGAACAAAGCCATGTGGGCTATAAAGAAGTTGAATCTTGAGTGGGATGTCGCCGCCAACTTAAGGGTGGCACATTTGAATGAGTTGGATGAATTCCGGTACCATGCATACACAAGTTCTTCCTAAACAAAGAGAAGATGAAATATCTTCATGACAAGTACATATGGAACAACGAGTTTAAATAGGTGATCTTGTGTTGTTGTTCAATTCACGGTTGCAGATGTTTCCTGAAAAGTTAAATTCTATATGGAGTGGCCCGTTCGAGGTTGTGGGTGTGACACCCTTTGGTGCATTGGACTTGAAGAATACAAATGATGAACTATTTAGAGTCAATGGTCAACCGGTGAAGCATTATCTTGTAAGAGTTGGTGATGGCCACATCGTGGCGGTAATTCATTTCAAGTGATGGTAATTTGCGTCTTTACGCCGACCTTAAATCAGGCGCTTCTTGGGAGGCAACCCATGTTTCTTGTTCTTCTTCTTTAGATAACTCTTATTTTGTGCTAACTGGTTTTGAAGTGTGTTGCAGGAATGAGTGTGCTTTAGAGGGATGTGCTCAGAAAAATTGTCTAAGTATGAAAAAAGTGCGGACAGCACAATTATTCTGCGGACCGCACAATTTTGAATGCCACGGCAGAAGGGATCTGCGGCCATACAATTCTTGTGCGGACTGCACAACATGAGATCGAAAATTTCGCACTCTCTGAAGTTTGCCTGTCAGAGAAATGGCCAAAGTGCGGCGGATAAGAAATGTGCGGTCCGCACCAAATCAGCGGTCGCACACGTAATTCTGCGGACCGCGGATCATCAAAGGGTAAAAGTACAGCAGGTAAAAGAGCACGGACCGCAGAAGGAAATTTGCGGCCACACTCGTCTCTTGAACTTTTGGCCAACCCCGTAAGTATAAATAGTAGGCATCACTCTACTGTTGAAACTTTACAAACTCTGAGAAATTAAAACAAAGGCAAAAATAGAGCACTCAACTGATTCACTCACCTGACACTTAATTCAATTTCTTTGATCCTTCCTTAACACCACTTCATCACTGGTATGTTCAAATCATCTCTAGAATTTTTCATATTTCTTAATTTAGTTCATAATTTGTTAGTTATTTTAGACCATCTGTTAAATTCATATCCACGTGGGCGGTAGATTGTGTTGGGTAAACTCTTAGTTGCTATTAGGGGGAATGGGTATCTGGTTATCATGTTTAATTGTTGCTACCATGTTCAAATTGTGCAAAAATAATAGTAACCCAAAGTATTCTGCCTGATGAATTTTGAAATGTGCGGTCGTACAAGGTATTCTGCAGTCCGCAGAAAGTTAGGTTAGGGCATTTGGACTGGCATGATTCGTGCGGACCCACGTAAAATTTGCGAACCGCACTTAAAGTGTGCGGTCACAGAAATTCAATTGCGGTCGTAGAAAAGTGTGTGCGACCGCAAATCAGGGTTTTCTCAGTTGTCAGAGAGTTGCCACTTTTGAGGTTTCATTGTGCGGCTGCACTCAAAATTATGCGGACCGCACTTCAGATGTGCGGCCGCACTCAAAATTGTGCGGACCGCAGAATCATCACTGCGGACGCACTTCCAATTGTGCGGACCGCACTTCCCCAACCGGCAACACACTTTGTTCTACAACTGTCTCCTATTTTGTACTTAAACTAGAACTGACTCTTGTTGTTGTTTATTTCAGAAAATGGTTAGGTCTCGTGGTCGTGGTGATACGTCAAAGGGTAGGGGTGAACCCTCCCGAGGCCGAGGCAGAAGTACCTTACCACTCGCCTTACAAAGAGTTATATCCGAAAAGGCGACAGCTGGGAGAGGTAGAACTGCAGAGTCCGCTGAATCAAGTTCATATGTCCCGCTTAGGGAAGCATCAAAGGGAAACTCTATGGAAGAGTAGCCTGTTGCCACAACAGCTTCAGGGGAGATATCAGCTCCGAGATGAACCTTCTACCTCAGAGAGAACTTCTGAGGGTTCAGAAGGTGATAGTCAGGATTCAGGACCCTCATCTACACATGCCCCTGACGCACCAGCTACTACAGTTGATGAGGATGATATCCTAGATGATGGTCGAGGGGGTGATACCAGAGTTGCCGACCTTCAGAGGTCGAAGAAGAAAGATGTTTGGGAAGATAAGTTTGTTAGCCTGACTGCATTGAACTGATTCCGAGAGTGGTGGCCACAGGGATCGCTCACTCTTGAGCGTCAGTTCTTATAGATTGATTTGGATAGATACAACCCGACGGTGTCAAGACAATGCCGGGAGAGGAAAGGGTGGACATGGTTCACTCAAAGTGTGGTGGATGCCAAAGAGAACTTGTTACGCCAATGTGGCGCATATAAAGAAGGGGACCAAGGTGGTGAAAGTGAGGAATTTGAAAGTGAAGTTCGATCAGAGCACCTTGAACACATATTTTGGGTTTGAGGATGTGGAGCCGGTGCAATACCTAGAGAAGTTCGCACTAGGTGATGCAGCTCGCCCATGGCTAGCTGAGATTTTGGTAGCTCTGGAACCACCACCACCATGGATCACAACAGGGGTTACTATTTATAGGAACACCCTCAATTTTGAGGCTAAAAGATGGCAGACATTTGTGTCCAGTCGACTAGACCCTTGCCAAAATGAAACCAATCTCCCAATCCCGCGGGCAGTTCTAGTTGCTTCCATCATGGTCGGGTACCCAATCAATGTGAGTGCCATGATGTCGGCGCTGGTTGGAAGGCAAGGTGACAGCTCCTACCCGTATCCCAACACTATCAATGAGTACTTTGCGGATGCGGGGGTGGAGTCAAAGAGTTTTGGCACGAAGGTTCGGGCAAAGAAGCCCTTCACTTAGTAGTCTCTGAAGGACCCCAGGAACTCGAAGAATAAGGGTCAGCTGACTACTACCGTAGGCCAGTCTGATGAGCCTCCGATGGTAACTGCAGATTCAACTGACATGCCTTGCTTGCAGCAGGGCCTTCTACCAGTACAACTACCATACCTCCACCTCCATCTTCAGGGCCTTCAGCAGCTGTTCCCTCCACCTCGACTTTGAGGCCAGTGCTTATACCTACTCAGACATTATCTGTGCTACAAGTCTCCAGACCATGTCGAGCCTCAACAACTGGATGCAGACAGCTACTACAAAGCTATCTGACTTATCCAGTGTTGTTGCAGCACAGACATCTACCCCGGCACCCAGATTCCTCTGACAGTGGCAGACACATTGAAGAAGATTTTGGAGAACCAGAAGACCATCATGGACACTTTGGTGGCACATGGAGGAGTGATTGAGGAGCTTGAGAAGCAGGTGAAGAAGATGAGGAAATCCCTTGCTTCGAAGAAATCAGTTCACAAGTTGCGAAAAGAGGTGACTAGGATAACAGCAGCTGGTAACCTTCCATTAGATCTACTGATGGAGACAGCTCCAACAGCACCAGTGGATCCAGCAGCACCATGAGCTTCAGAGGCACCAATTGGCCAGTCTAATGAGCCAGACCTGGCTGCCGACACTACTGAGGCGATGCGACAGATGTTCGCCAACCCAGCTACTCCCAGAGCCGAGGATGATGAGATCTAGTTGGAGGAGCCTAAGGGCCGTGACTCTGCTATGGACATAGAGATGTCCAAGGCCACATAGGGAGTCCTCTTTACTCTTACCCGTCCTTATTCTTATTTTGTTAAGCATTGGGGACAATGCTTATTTTTATTCGGGGGTTGGAGTTTATTTGATTTGGATGATTTGACATTTGGTTTGTAATAACTGATAACATTTTCCTTTTTCTTTTTATTATGTATATATTCTTCCCTTTCTCTCTATTGATGTATATATTTCTTCTCTTTTCATCTCTCATTTTGTACATTCATTTATGCTTTCAGTGGCTTGCTTTATAGCATCTTTATTTTATTTTCTTAGTAGTCAATGTTTAATTTAATAGCTTCTTGTTTACTCTAATAGCTTCTTTTTAATCTAGTAGTTTCTTTTCATGTTTAAGTAGACAACAAGTCTATGATTTTCTTAATGTCACGGTTCTTTCCAAAGGTATTTTTTGTGTGAACGAGGTGACTCTTCCCGATGATGGATGGCGTGACAACCTTCTTAAGGGATTGAGTTCGTTTTTGGTGTTAAGGTAAGTAGTAGTAAAAATGAATAAAAAAGACCTAGTTGAGTCAAACATAAATAGTCGAACATTCTTCACTTGGTACCAACACACTTAACTACATGCTTATGATAAAAAACAAGTTCTTGGATAGAAATAGCTCTAGTTAGTGACCTTCTGACTCTTATGTTGACTTAGGCAATCCTCGAGTGGTTTAGTCGAACCATTAGTGATTTTCAATCTTGAATATGATTGTTGTGGGCCCTCGATTCTATCCTCTTTAACAATCCAGCTGTGTGAAAGGTGAGATGTTTTGTGTTGCAAGTCCACGGACCCGTGCAAATGGTCTAGAACTTGCCCCGAATGTGTTTCTAGGTGAAATTTTAAGTTTTGCTTGGCATGAAAAGTGATTGTAGAATCCCCTTGACCCGCTTGAAATTTTCCATGTCCCACCAATGTGGTTATCCCTAGTCAACCCATTTTAGCCTAAAACGTTTCTCATTTGACAACCATGTTATAAGCCTTTATCTGTTTTGTAGTGATCCTCTCTTGGCACCCGAGATTTCCTTAACACTCTTGAGAAACAACTGGCTAAAACATAAGTTTGGGGGGAGAGACGAGGAGTTTGAAAAAGGTATCAAGGAACAAAAGGAGAAAAATAAATGAAGAAAAGGAAAGGCAAAGAAAAAGAAAGAAAAGAACAAAAAGAAAAATGCAAAAAGAAAGTGAATAAGTTGAAGAGTTGAAAGGATTCGAAGAAAAGTAACGATGCAAGGCATGAAAAAAACAAAGAAGGAGAAAATGAATATCATGACCAAGAAAGAGCGATGTTAAGTCTCTCTAGTTCCCCTAAGGAAAGAGAAAATGGCTCAGAGAGTCGGCAAAGCATGAGCCGAAAAGAGAAAATGGAGTGCTTAAGGAAAGATGAACCCGTTCTATTCCAACATATCCAAACTTAGTCCAAAATCCTTCATTACATTTAAAAAAAGCCCTACGTGATTTCAAACTGAGTGAACTTACATTAGAGCACTACAAGAAAAATAGCAATTAGTGACGGATTATAGCGACAAAATTTATTCCGTCGCTGATTAACGAAGATTGGCTACGGAATAATAGTGTCATTGCACAAAAGACAAAAATAGTTAGTATCTAATATAGCGACGAAATAGCGACGAAATCGAAAATTTGTCACTAATTGTTGGCGCTAAATATTGGCGCCCTCAATTTACCTACGGATTTAGCGAAAAAATTTATTTAACTACAACGGCGGATTTAGCAATGGAAAATCCGTCGCTAGACTTAATTTCTTTATCAAAATGTTTTAAACTCCTTGCTACGGAAATTTCCATCGTTAATATATTTTTTTATGAAAAATAATGTTATTTGCAGCGACGGAACTTTATCCATAGCTAATACGTCGCTGAAGACCACTTAAGTATTTTTCCTAGGGAACAGATGTGGTAAAACATCTAGTCTCTTCTAAAATAGTAGAAGACATACGAGTGAGCAAAATCAGACGGCTGGGAGAAAAATCAGTAGAAGACACACGATAAGGGTTTTCAAGAACAAGAGCAAAAATCAGTAGCCAATGTGAATCGGTAGAAGATGTCTTTGTTTCTTCTTCTGTTTCTTATGCTTAATACTAATTTGGGTACCAAAAATGATAAGCCACCGAGTTGTATATTATCAAGTATGTTTGCCTAAGAGATGTTTTATTTAATATATGAAATTAACAGATTTCTCTGTGTGTATGTGTTTCTCCAATTTCCAGCAGATGGGTATGTATTTCTCTGTGTGTATGTTTTTCTCCAAAAATTTATTCGTTATACTTTTTTTGTATTTTTTTTTTTGCTTTTGCTCGCCATTTCTCTGCCAGTGAGGTTGTAAGGGCAAATACTACTGTAATGGAACTTTATAGAACTAATCTTGAACTTAAAAAGTGAACAAAACAAGTTAAACCGAACTAGCTAAAGGAAAAATTTTGGATTTTCAAACAAAGTTATAGTATAAGCACAAGTTGGAATTTACCATCTTTGTTTTGTTAATTTTAGCTCTAAGACAAAAATTGTGTTTTCAGAAAATGCTAATTGTTCTGTATGATGCTTTGTAACTTATTCACCAAGTGTAATTTGTTCTTACTAGTAGCTTATCCAGATGTTTCCCATCATATACAATTTGAAAAGACTCGTATGAATATGGATGATGTTTGGAAATGAAGTGGTCTACGCTACATCCACGAGTAGGGGTGTTCACAGTTCGGTTCGGTCGGTTTTTGATTAAAACCAAAACCAAACCAATTTAATCGGTTTTTAAAATTTTAAAATCAAAACCAAACCAAATTAATTACAAACCATCAGTTTGATTGGTTCGGTTTGGTTCGGTTTTTCGGTTCTTAGTAAGCTAATGATAAGTCGATAATATTAAAACAACGCTAGACAACAATCTGAAAATAATTGGCCAAATTTATGCTTTTTACATATTTCTTTGAGAACTGAAAGTTTATTTACATGTTTATATGAAAAGAATGAACAAAAAACAAACTAAAAGTTTGCTTTCTCAAGCTTTAGCCATTGTTGTCTTGCAATTTGAATGCGCTTTCTTTACTCTTGTGGTGATTTTTTTTAACTCTTCTTTTAGGCAAAAGTATGTGCTGAGGGTTAGAGAATTAGAGTCTATTAATGAAAAGAAAATTAGTCGAATCCTATTGTTTTGGGCTTAGGCAATCTTATAAGATATAACAGGATAAACCAAAAGTCAAAATAACAATTAAAATTATTAACAAAAAGATATTATATTGTATATAAATAATTATTAAATTTTATATATAATTAATCGGTTTGGTTCGGTTTATTTTTCGGTTTTTTAAAATAGAACCAAAACCAAACCAAATATTATCGGTTTTTAAAATTTAAAACCAAAACCAATCCAAATCGAAAAAAATATCGGTTTACTTAATCGGTTTGGTTCGGTTTTCGGTTTGGATCGGTTTTCCGTCAAACCGTGAACACCCCTAGTAATTTATGATAATTTTTAAATTATGCAGGTAATTAATTAATTACCGGGTAACAGGACATTACCCAGTTAACTAATAAGTGGATAAAAAAAATTAATTAATAAATTATCCCTCCCTACCCCACGTGGCAAGAAGCCACACAATTAGAAATGACTAAGTAAGTCATTTCTGCCAGATGGCTTGCATAATTTTAACCAAGGCATGACTAAGTCTTAGCAAGTAAGACTTAGCTAGGAAAACAATTCATTAGAGTAAAAAAAGGGGCACATTTCTGTATTTTGGTTTTCAAACCAAGAAAGCTAGAAACGTTCAAAAACCAAGGGAGCTAGAAACATTCAAAAACCAAGGAAGCTAGAAACGTTGAAATGAAGTAGTATTTTCACCCAACATTCAAAAATTCATAGCAAAGGATTGGTTCCAATTTCAGAAGCAGAAACGTTCATTTCAAATAATTCAAGTCAAGAATTTCGTTCCAATTACATCTTATTCTGTCAAAAAAAATCGTCCAAATTTTGTTTCAAGATTTCAAGCAGAAATTTCGTCCATATTTTACAGAAGCAGATTAGTTCAAATAATTCTAGGAACAGGTATGTTAAGGCTAGCCCTTCTTTCTTTTGGCATGACCCATACGATACGAGCGAAACGTGCAAATGCACAAATTCCATGAATGATTCTATTCATAGAAGTATTCTAAATATCTATGTTCTTGAATTTTCATCTGTCATAAATTTTATCATCTGTTCATGGGTCTTAGAAAAATACGAAAGTTGAAAAGAGGTTACTTTATGATATTACCCCAAAGGCAAAATGGTCTTATGACAATTCCGAAAGATTTTATTAACGT